>NW_007256843.1:147759-172547 GCF_000164805.1 Carlito syrichta
CGTCTGTCCTCTTCCTCCACCTTGCACCTAGAGGCAGCTTTCTAAGGCAACTATCTGGTCATGGAACTCCTCAAAAACTCTGCACAGGCTCCCTAGTGCCCTTGGGATCAAGGCCAAGTTCCTCAGCATGGGGTGTCTCGTGGCGCAGTCCTGACTGACCACGCCATCCTTTGCTCCAGGTGGGGCACTCACTAGTCCTTCCCTCCTCCTTGACTTTGTACAGTCTCTCTCTCCTTCCAGGCGGACTTCCTCCTCCTCCTTCCTTTTCTCGGCCCATCCCAAATCCTGGCTCACCCTTCCTAAGCCAGTTCTGTACACACCCCACCCAACTCCTGCCCACAGGGGGCAGATTAGGTGGGGGGGTCACTGGATTCTGGGCAGAGCAACGTTTGGCAACCTTGCTGCTCCCTGACTTGCCTGCCTCACCCATCTATCCCTGCTCAGGTCATCTCACTTCTTCCACTGGATCCTGCTTTCCTCAGAGACAGGTCAAAGTCCTATTTGCCTCAGCCCTAGGCCCCAACCTCAATGGCACAGGTGGAAAGAGGCAGATGAGCATGGGAAATGAGATGGTGCGCATCAGAGCTCAGCCCAGTGGGGCAAGTCCTCAGTAAGAGGCTGTAGGTGCAAGCAGAGAAACGGGTGGCTGTGGAGGGCTCTCTCTGGCCTGTCCTGGGAGCATGTCCCAGCCCCAAGCAGGCTGAGGCTCGAGTGTGAAACAGCCCTCAGCTCTCGAGGAAAGCCTCTAATTGGTGAATAGGGATTTCATGAAGGGCTGGCTTGAACACCCCTGGGCGACTCCCTCTGGCCGAGGGCCAGCATGGGCCCACATCTGGGTCTGGGCAACAGGAGCCAGGCGCAGGGGGAAGGGGAAGTAGGGAGCTCACAGAGCCATCTCACGTGCTCCTCCCCCTCCTCAGCCAGGAAGCTGCCACCTGCAGTTTGACGACAACTGCTGGAGGAGCGGTGTCCTTGGGAAGGGCCCTCTCTGCATTCCCACACTAAGCTTGGGCCCCATCACACAATGGGTGACAAAGCCTTTGCCCAGAATGGAAGGAAAGGCCATCCCAGCCTCTGGTGGTTCTAAGGTGGAGCAGCTTCTCCAACACCCCAGGAAAGTGGCTTTAGGGTCCAGCCTCAGGTCCCAGGACTGCTCAGAGCTGCCCTATGAGGGAAGGAGTGGCCCGGGTGCGGGGCAGTGACCTCTCCGCTCCTGTTGGGCAGGTGGACGAGATGGTGGGACAGATGGCAAGCTCAGGGAAGGGCAGCCACATGCCACTCAGTCCCTCAGCCCCAAATCTAGTGCCCCTCCTCCTTCCCTGTCCCGTGGGTGGGGGTGTGCTGGACTGGTCCAGGAAGGACGCGCAGAGAAGAGGGAAGGTAGCCTGGAACTCGGCTGCACTGGACACATTGAAGTGCCTTCTGCCTAAGGCTGAGATCATCTCCAGGGATGTGAATCAGGGAGCACAGGGTCCTAGAGCCAGCAAAATCCCGTCCCTCATTGTACAGATGGGGAAACTGAGGTCAGGGAGGGCACATCTTGAGCAAAGGGCAGGGCCTAGGACTAGAGACTCCTGGCCACTGCCCCATTGGACCACTTCTCCCTTCTCTCCCTCTTCCTCACTCACCTCCTCCAGCTGGGACAGACGCCCAGGAGAGAAGGCTGGAGCTTGTGACTCCGGGATGGGACCCCAGGAACACGGAACTTCAGCAGGGATGGGCCAAGGCAGAAGGGGCTCCACGGATTCATACTCGAGGGAAGGCTTCACAGTCCTCAGGGCCTTGGTGTCAGCTCCCTCACCACCACCACCACCACCACCACCCTTTGACCCAGCACACAGGGATCGTCCTTGCCAGGAGGCCCCAAACCTCCCACTCAGCCCCAATCCACCTCTTCCCCCTTAACTCCCCGCACCTGAGGGGGGAGGCAGGGGGTGTGACTCAGTGGGATAAGGCAGCTGCTATATTTGAATGATTACATAAGTCAGGAGGGAGGCAGCTGCAACATAACTCCATCAAGGTCGGAAGGCAAGTTGAGGGTGGGCTCAGGAGGCAGGGGTCTGCCCTCTCTGTCCCTAGGCTCCAGCCTGGGCACTAGACAGGACTCTAAGAGGACCTGTGGGCTGGAAGCTAGCGTCTCACTGTTGGACCGCCAGCAAGGCCTTCCCTAGGCCCAGCCACATTGGGAAGCCTCCGTTCCGTTTTCCTAGAAAAATAGCCCTCTGATTTCTAGAATCCTTGAGGCTAGACCCAGACGGAGACCCAGGTCTTCCCCATAAATTGTCTCCAGCAAGAGGGAACTGGAAACACAGTGTGCCTTTGTTTTAGAGGGGCGCCTGCTGGGGGCAGTACCACACAGGAAGCCTTGGCTCACACGGACCATCTGGGAGGGCCGGCATTCCTGTCCCAGCTCCACTCCTCCCTGGGCATCTTCCCTGTAGGTCTTGTTCTAAGACTTAAGTGAGGTGACAAGTACACAGTCTTGGCACAGCGGGTACTAGGTGCCTCATGAGGTTGCCAGCACAGTCACCTGACATGTCATCATTATTGCCAACAATGGACTGGCTGGGGACATCCCAGGTGGCTGAAACCAAGGTTGGCTGACCCCTTTGTCCCCAGTGACCTCTGACCTGGTGGAAGACCAGAGGAGAAGACTGAGGCGGGAGAGCCAGGAGCTTGGCCAGACTTGATGTGTGGCCCTGGGCAACTCCCCGTCCTAGAGCCTGTTGGCAGGAGGCTCTCCCCTCAACTGAGATTAGTGACTTGTGACACTGGAAGGTCGAGGCAGGGGGTCCCGGGGATGACATGAGCCAGAGGCAGACTCAGTAGCCAGGGTGGGCCCAGCCCAGGCCCAGCTCCTTAAGGACTCCTGGCAGCTCCTCCCGTGGCCCCCACCCGAGGAGGAGGAAGCTGTGCCCACTGGGCTGTGTTGCCATGACGCTGGTCTCCATGGTGCCAAGCACACAGCCCTCCCCTCACCCAAGAGGAGGGACTGAAGGTGTCAGGAGCTGAGGGAATTCAGGGCCCGGGGTCCCGTCAGCCTGTCCCTCTTCCTCCGTCAGCCCTGCGAGGTCCCCATCCTGAGCCTCTCAGGAGAGTGAGCTGGGAGGGACAGTCTCCACTCGGAGTCAAGAGTGACAAAGAGAGACCTCTGAGTGACTGCTGTAGAGGGAAAAGCTACACAGGAGCGCAGGAAAGTGGCGGGGAGGAGGGCTGGTGGGGAGGGCTGGGGAGGCAGGGTGGGGGAGGGAGGGAACACTACAGTCTAGGGGAGAAGGGCCTCCTGGGCTGACACGGGTGGGGGGTCCCAGCCAGCCCATCTCTTTGGTCTCGGATCCTTGAGGTGGGTGGTGGTGGGAGGACAGAGTGGAGGAGGAGGAGCAGCAGGGAAGGGGGAGCAATTTTCCTAGAGAGCTCTTTGTGTGTGTGGGTGTTCATCCACGTGCTCTGTGAGTGTGTGTGTGTGTGTGTGTGTGTGTGTGTGTGTGTGATGCACTTGCAGCTCTGGAAGTGTAGGTTGAGGTGTGCAGGCACGTGTGTGCAGGGCCCGAGTGTGTGTGGCATGTGTGCGCCTGTGCCACTGTGTCTCCAGGGTGATAAATACAGCAGTGGGAGCTGTAACCAGGGCAGAGAAAGTGCGGAAATTTCCACAGGCTCCAAGTGGCGTGGGAGAGGGGATATGCTACGGCCAGGCCAGCCCTGGCTGACCAGAGGCCCTGTCCCTGACAGCTCTTCCCTAGGTCAGTCCCTAGCTGGCTGCAGGTGTCCTGGGCACATACGCACACAGCACGGTGGGATGGAAGCGTACACCAAAGGAGCTTCCTGAAGGAGGTGTCTTATTGGAGGAGAGGCTGGAAGGTTCAGGCTGCCACACCTATGTCTGTATGCAAGAGGGTTTCCAGAGCAGGGCCTGGGTCACAGAGCTGGTTAAGAAAATGGAACGGTTCTCTTGTTTGCTAGGGGAGGACCCCAAGAAGCCCATCTGACTGGGATGTGGTCAGATCTCAGGGGTAGGGTATACAGGCAAAGACCCAACCCCAGAGGCAAAGACTAGACCCTGGGATGCCCACAGGGCACTAAGCTCCAGCCACAACGGGCTGTGCACTGCAGGGTCACATCCTCCTGCCTTGTACTCATGCCACGCCCTCTCCTCATACATAAATACTGCCTGTCCTTCCAGGCTCGCCTCCTCCAGTCTTTCCTGATCAATACCCCCCACCAGAAGGGCTCCTTCCTTCCCCCATACTACTCATTTACTTCCTCTCAATGTTCAGTAAAGCTCTGCATACAGTAGGTATTCAATAAATGCTGGCTGAACGAAAATATACCAGGCCTAGAATATGCCATAATGTCTCCTCAGATATACTTAAGAAGGGATTAGGAAGGCACAGTGCTAGGTCCTTCACATTTGCTAGCGCACTGAACCCCCCAACTCACTAGGAGGTAGCTACTAATAATTCCCCCAAAGTACAGATGAGAACAGCCAGGATCAGAGACCTAAGTAACTCTCAGCCAAAGCCACACAGCTTGTAAATGGGAGCATCGGTGCCCACACGCACACGTTCCAAGATGGCAAGCCGTGGGCAGGCGGCTTGGGAGCCACCAGGGCATGAGGCCAGGAAAGCAGACTTCAGCTTCAGACCTCCTCCAGGCCCTGGGCTTAGGGGGATGGGGAGCAGAGGCAGGGCCCAACTCTTGCCCTCTCCCTGCACCACAGATTTCCTGCAGAGCCCAGGGGCCTCCCAAGGTTCCAGGGATCCTTAGGGCTCTTTGCAGCATAGGAAGGTTGAGCTGAAGGAGACAGAAGGAGAGAGGCAGAATTCCACCCTCTCCCTAGCCCCCACCTCTAGTCTCCTCCCCTGTTGGCATGTCATCCCCTGCTCCGGGGAAAGTGATTGAAGCTATTATTAACTCCAGACAGTTCAGGTAGATCTCTTGATTTAGGGAGCCACTTCTATGAGGAGAAAGTGGTTGGAATCAGGAGGAGAGTCAAAGAGACACCCCCCAAGTAGGGCAGGCCTGATTCCGGAGAGCTGTGTGATCTTGGGAAGGTTGCCTCCCTTCTCTGGGCCTAGATTTCCCTCCCTGCCAAGAGTTGTGCACAAAGCACAGGTACTGATTCACAGCAGGTGCTTGGTAAAAGAATGTTCCCTCCTCCTGGTTCCTAGAGCCCGGAGTCTAAAGCACATTCCTGTACTACCTTCCCAGGGGCCAAAGGTAGGCCTGTCTCCCCACTCCACAACCCAGCAGAGCAAGGCCTGGGCCAGGACCACCACGCTGGGGTCCTCCAGACCCTGGTCTGACTCCAGGAATGATGTGTGGTCCGTGGCTGCCCCCTCGTGGCCCAATGTAGTACTGCAGTCAGTCCCGCGTGCTGGGGCGGTAACATTCGCCTAAGCAGGGAGGTGCCTCGCCCCATCACACCCACTCTCCGGGCCTCAGGGCTAGCTGGCCAGTGCAAGGTCAGATCTAGCAAATAAGTCTAGCCTCAGGGCTAGCTGGCCAGTGCAAGGTCAGATCTAGCAAATAAGTCTAGCCCTGAGCACTTGGACAAGAGGGTCCATAAGCCTCGTCCTGGCTGGAGATGGGATGGTCAAGACATTCCATCTGTCAACCTGGCCTGGAGAGGCCACCCAGAACAGGACAGGAGATCTCAAGAGACTTAGCCCAAGCTTTGAAACTGGTAGCAAGACTCAGGGAACAGGTCCCAGTCTCCTGGCGTATGCCTTCCCTTCCTGAGACAGGGAGAAGGAGCATGGAGTCCCTGTCCCAAGTCCTCCACTGAGCTGGGTCACCCAAGTCAGAAGTCTCCGCCAGCTCTGCCCAGCCCCACTAGCTGAGGCTGCACACGGGAGGCCAGCCTGTCTGCCCTCTGGGCCCCAGAAGGGCGGGTGATAACGAGGCTCTAGGCAGAGGCGGGAATGTGGTGTCTGGCACCTTCCCAGGGAGCCCTGAAGCTGTCCGGAGCAGCTCGTTATCTCCCCTGCTGGCCAGGGCCTCGTCTTCTTGGGGGTGAGGACAGCTCCCTGGCGCAAGGCAGGACCCACCTCCGGAGGGGCAGACACAGGGGTCGAGGGTGACCTGAAGGTCCTGTGACCTTGTATGTCCAGCAGGGGTGGATGAGTCACTGACATGCCACACCCAGGCCCTGGCTCAGACTCAGGCTGCAGCAAGGACTGGGGCTCAGGTCCAGCTGGGGTCTGTACTGGCTGGGATCAGGACCAGCATCCCCAGCCTGGCTGCACTGAAGTTCAGTGGGGATGGCCTGGAGCCAGCTGCGGCTCTGTGTGGGGCAGGGGAGAGCAGCTCAACAGCTCAGGGCCCGGAGACAGCAGGACCCAGGTCCCCAGCTTCAGGCACCAGGCAATCACCTCTGGGCTTCCCAACCTCCTGTCCCCTCCTCCTGCAAGGACACCCAGTCCCCTCAACCAATCACAGGCCTCAGGACCATAGGGTAAAATATACACATATATTTATATTATCAAAAAGCCCCCAAAGCGGGGAAAGGGCATCAGGTAGCCTGGGCCCTCTAAGTCAGCCCAGACTGTGGTGGGGGGGCTAAAGTCCCCAAGTCCAGCTCTCAGCCCTGGAGAAATTCACCCAAGCGCTCCCTCCCCACCTCGCTGAGTGCTTCTTGGAGCACCTGCTTTCTAAAGTTTTTGGTGGGGGCTCCCTTCCAGCGGGGGCCCCGGGGCCTCCAGCCTCCGAAAGGATGGTGGTCCTTCCCAATCTGTGTCCATCTCTCCAGTCCCACAAAGTCAGGGTTGGTGACCCCGGGGGGAGGAGACCCAGCCGGGGAGGGCTGGACACCTGGACAAGCCAGGAGGGCCTCCTGCCCAGGCAGACCCTGCTGCCCCCGACCCCGGCCAGGGAGCCCCATGCTGCAGTCAGGATGGCAGATGGGGGATGTGGGGTGTAGCTTCCTCACACGCTCTCGGCGGGCTCACACCAGGCCTCGGGGCACAAGGGGTATCTGAACAGGAAGGCTTCCGGCGCAGAGTCCCCAAGCCAAGGGTGGGCTCCCGTGTTCAGACGTTGCGAAGGAGCTGTGGGAAGGCAAGACGCCCAGATTCCATGAGTGCTCTGAAGGCCAAGGGGGCCAGATGTCCTGCAGCCACTCCCACTGCTGGCCAGGAGTGCTTCAGTGTCCCCAGGACCAGAGAGGGGGTCTGAACTACATGAACCAAAGGGGTCTATCAGGGCCCCCACTGAGGACCGAAGGAGGGGACCGGAGGGCGCGCAGAGAGGTGAGTCGTGGAGTGGATGACAAGGTCCCCACCCCCCACCACAGGGATGAAGCCACTTACAGAAAGGGGGTCTGCAGTGAAGGCGGCCACACTCCGGCGCATCTCATTCTCACTGCCGCGCAGGGGGATCAGAGACACACTGCCCAGTCGGACCTCGGGCACTGCCCGGGACACGCGTGAGGGCTCCGAGGGCCACACCAGCCCGTCATGCTAGAGAGTGGGGAGAGGAGAAGTCTGGGCTCGCTTCAGCTCATCCAGACACTCCGCCCAGGTTCTGCCCACCCTTCCCAAAAACGCCTCCAGCTAGGATCTGAGGTGACACCCTCAGCTTTGATCCCAGTGATATGAGAAGCAGCTGTGGGCGAACATGACCGCATCCCTGGCAAGACACGGCCAGCTCTGTTACTCAACAACTCCCATCTCCGGATCCACAAACCCTCCAAGAATGCAGCACCAAGAAAACATTTCTCCTAGACGACAGAACCCACCCTGCTTCCTTCTAGGCCTCGATTAACGGGAAGCTCAGGGATGAAAAAACAGAGCCATGAGAAAGAACTTACTTAGCCCCGGCCCTGAGAATTTTGTCTTTTTTTCCTTAAACAATACCGAGCACTACTTAGCCATCTTTGCTTCAACTCATCCGTTTGAAGTCTAATCCAGCCTGTCTGGCCCTGCTCTGGCTCAGGAATCATTCCCACCCTGTCCCTGCCTAGGCCACCACAGCCCCTGCCTCACTGGCCTGCTGGCCTCTGGGCTCTGCCCTTCTGTCTCTCTACCCCTGACATGGTCCTTGCAGACTCAAGCCCTCATACCACCCTCTCTTGCTTAAACCCTCCTGAGGTTCTTTGTCTACTGGTTCAAGTCCAGCCTCAGTGATGTGGCATTCAATTCTCTGAAATTTTGTTCTTGACTCCCTTCCGTAATGCTGACTTTTGGCATGCCTGGCTCTTCCTTCCACGCCCTGCTGGACAAGCTGTCCTTCTCTCTCGTCCCCATGCCTCAGAATAAACGGTTCCCTCTGCCCAGAACCTATTCCCTCCTCTCTGCTTGGTGAACGCTCCCTCACCCCTAAGACTCAGCTCCTATGACACCCTGTCCCTGCTGCCGTCCCCCTCCCACCCACCAGGTGGCCACTTTGGGTCTGTTCTTTCCACATGCAGAGTGCCCAGGGCAGGACCTGTGTGCTCTGTCCCTGAATGCCTGGCTCAGGGCAGGACTACAGTAGGCACTAGAAAGGGTTTACTGAATAAACCATCAAATGGATTAAAAGCAACTCAAAAATCTCCTCGAAGCAAGTGTTGGCCTAGAGAGTGAAGACGCAGATATACCCGTTGTTCATGACCCACCCACACCTCGCACCCACACACGGTACCTGTACAAAGAGGAAGGTGGCAAGCCACTCCCGGAGCTCCATCTGCGTGTCACAGCACAGGTACCTGGTGGCGGGGTGGGGTGGGGGAGGGAAGGTCTGGACACTGCCAAAGGCCTGGCCGAAGGGGGACACCCTGCCTGCTCCCCAGCCCTGGGTCCGCCAGCAGGGCAAGATCTGGGTGATGGCAAAGGACCCAAGCAAGGGGGACATGCTATCTTTTCCCTCAGCCTGGGGTCTCAGGTTGGGACCCTCACTCACCACTGCTGTTTCTCATGTTTCTCTGTCTCATGCACCACTGTGAAGCCCCAGCTGCAAGGGGGGAAGGGAGGGTCGCTGGACAGCCTGCAGAGGCCTCAGTGCCCGAGTTCCCAGGACACAGCTCAGGAGGAGGGCCTGAGTTCTCGCAAGTGCAGCACATCCCGGGTTCTTCCTCTCTCGGCCCCCATCAGCCTCCCAGGCTCCTGACACCCTTAAGCCCCACCCCTGCTCCTACCCCAGGCCTGCCACATCCTAGGGAGGCAGCCAGACACAGCCAGTAGATGAGGAAAACGTCAGAAAACCAAGTCTGATGGCTGCAATTCGACAGTGGCATGCGTCACTTCCTAAAATCTACAACCACCTTTGGAAACAGGTATACCATCATTTTTCCTATCCTATATAGAAACTGAGGCACAGAAAGGCCCCAGAGATAGTCAGTGACAGGTTTTTAATCCAGGCCAGTGGCTCGCAACTATGAACCCGCATGAGAGTTCCCGGACAGTTTGTTAAAACACAGATGCTGCCCAAGGCCTGCCCCTGCCCTCCCCTAGAATCCATGACTCAGTAGGAATCGGGTGGGACCTGAGAATTTGTGCGTCTCAGGTGTGCCCAGGTGATGCTGCTGGTCTGGGGGACCACACCATCAGAACCACTGCACCCACTTCTGTCAAGTTCAATGCCCCCGGCTGTGCCACCCCATTAGTTCTGAGCCCCCACAAGCACCCACCACAGGCCTATCTCCCCAGTCTCAGCTCACCAGGTGGGTGGCCGGAGTTTCTTCTTCACTCCCAGGTAGACTTTGAGACTCTTGACAGGCCACTCTTTCTCAGGCCGGTGACTCTGGGTCGGGGAGGGAATCAGAGGGCACTTCAGTCCATCAGATTGGGCATGGTGCAGTTCTCCTGACTGGATACCTCTCTCCTCCCCAGCCCCTTTTGCACCCCAGCACAAGGTACCTCCTCCAGGAAACCTTCCTGACAAAGCCCTCCCTGTTACAATCCAGCCCAACCAGCCGCTCAGCCCTGGGCCCCCTAGGCTCTCTCCCTGCAGCAGCATCAGACAGTCAACCCTCAGTCCCTGAGGCAGCTGTCCCAACAGGGACATCCAAAGCAGCAAATCCAAGCCCCATCCTGCTGCCCTGCAAATTGGGGGAAATGACTAGAAGCCTCAGCCTGAGTCAGATTGTACGAGCCGGAAGGAGCGGTTGTGATCTGAGAGCCTGTTGGCTGCTCGTGTCTGTGTCAGGTTTTTCATTCCTCGCCCTTCCCTGCCCCGTGGAGGGTCTAGGGTTGACCGTGTGAACAGAAGCCTTGAGGGACCCGCAGTGACCAGCTGTTTGGCTCCACAAGAAGGCCAATGACTAAAGCTGAAGCAGAACAGCTACTGAATAGACCAAAGGAAGAACTTCCCAATGGTCTAGGTCAGGAAGCAAGACCAATGTACCGAGGAGGGGTACCAGACACCAACTTGTCCGCCTCTGGCCCCCCCCCCGCATATGGGTCTTGGGCTTGGAAGGCATAGGCTGGCTCGGAGGCAGAGAGATGGGAGCAATGACTCCCGAGGAAGAGCTGGTTGGAGGCCAAGCTAAGGAGCCTTCCTCCTGCTCCGGGGGCCACTTGCTTGAAGACCTCCCCCTACCAGGTACCCCCCGGAGTCCACAGGGGCACCGGGGTAAGTGGGGGGGAGGGGGATTCACTTACAACCGACACTGGGGGTCAAAGACCGAGCCACTTTTACCCTGCCCCCACCATTGCTCCCAGCCACCCCAGGCATGGCTTCTTCGTGGGGGGCCACAGAGGGGATTAAGGGACAGCCAGGGGAGGTACAGTTTTGAGAACTGGTGGACTTCCTGTGATATCACAAAAGGATGGGCTGTCTAGGACTGGTGGGGGTGTCTGTGTCGTATGGAAGGTGTGGTCTAGGAGAGCCTTAGCAAGGACTTTTCACTGTGCTTTTCAAAAAATTTTTAAATTTTATTTTAAAGACAGGGGGTACAATTCAGGATTAGGTATACAAGTGGCCATTGTACAGGTAGTTTGGGTCTCCCTTTGGTCCCCACTTTGCCTGGTTTGAGATCAGGTACCCTTATTGATGTTGCATCTCCCCCACCCCAGCAGTATCCTTCTACTGCCAATCCCTTTCTCACAGTCTTATGGTAAATGTCTGGGGTCTGCTTATGAGTGAGAACATGTGGCTTTTACCCCAGTACACCCTCATGACCAAGGGCCTGATGCGAAAGCCCCATGTCCTCTACAGACAGCATCTGACGTGATAACGGACATGTGCCCAAGAGGGCCCGGAACAAACGGGGCTGAAGTCAGAGACAGGGAGGAAACCAAGGGAGGGAAGGGGAATCAGGGAGCATATAACAAAGAAGAACCCCACAAGCATCAGGGAAGCGAGGCCAGGAGCACTGAAGGAGTCAGCCTGCAAACAAGAAGCCACCGCGTAGTGGGAATGGAAAGATGGAAGCAGAGGCTGTAAAGATCAGGCTGCAGGCACAGGGAACACAAGGCTCTGGGCGTGATGGCGGAAGGATGTGGGGAACACTGGGCTACAGGTACAGAAAGAACCAGGCTGAGGGGATGGAAAGCGGGCCGGGGGCTCGGAAGAAGTCAGGCTGAGGGCAGGAGGGGAAGAGAACAGGAAGCAAGGAGCCAAGTGAGCCAAAGGTGGAAGGGACAGGCCAGGGGAGGTGACAGTAATGACAGTCCTAGTCAGGTGTGGAGAGGATTCCAGGAACCAGGCTGTGGTTCCCCGAAAATCTACAAGCCCAGCCTTCAGGCCTCCGCGTCCTGTGTGGCGTGCACATAATGAAAAAGCTGCTCACAGGAAGGGGGGTATCTTGTGGGAGGGGGCTAGTCAATGCAGTCTCCTTTTGACAAGTCCCCCAAGAACTGCATTTTTCATCAAACAGCTTATGCTTCCAGCACATTAGAGGCACGAGGCCACTGGCAGACAACAAAGATCCCCCTTGATCCTTAAAGACTTCTGCTGGAACCAAGATGACCCAGCAGACCCCCCAAGATGAGGCTTGGGGGCCACATATCCTGAATTGCCTGGGACTGGCCCAATTTTAAACATTCTGCCCCGTTGCCCCCAAAACCAACAAATACCAGGACTACCAACACCTTGGTAACCAGGCCCCACCTGCTCGGGGCTTCTGTCAGGCTGGAGGTGTTGGCTGTCACTGGGTCTGGAGAGCACAGTGTCCCCTGAGGACAGCCCCTCCCTACCGAGTCCTTGAGTTCCTACACTGCCAGGAGTACAAAGCTTGAGTTCTGACACCAACAAATCTGGGTTTGAATCCTAGTCCACCTTCGCATGACCTTGGGTGAGTCACTCAAAGCCTACTCTGTCACCTCTGGAGTGGGGATAACCCTTCTTCATAGGACAGTGCGAAGATTACGCAACTCCATATGCGAGGGCCAGGCCCCAGGATGGGGGCCGGTGCCAATGGGCAAGGGGGCAGGAAACCATGCCTAGAGGTGACCGGGAGCCCTGGCTGTGTCCCCATGCTCCCGCCTGGCTTTCTCGGCCCCCAGGCGGTGTAAGGCAGCTGGCAGTCCACCCACAGCTACTCACGGTCTCAGGGGCCCCGCTCCATGGCCACTGGCTCTGTTTGATAGAGGATCAGGATTATGGAAGAAGTCCCAGGTCTAGAGCCGGGATGGCGTGTGTGGCGGCGCGTGGGGCATGGGGAGGGGGTGGCCAAAATGGAGTATGGCCTGGGAAAACACCTGGCATGTGTACAGAGAAGGCGTGAAGTATGGGCCAGGAGGGGTAGGACCTGCAACATGACAGGCAAGCGTGGGCCACGGCCTGGGGCTGTCACCACATAGCATGATGCTTGGGTGATGTGACAAGGCATGGGCACAAGTGAGACAGAGCATGGTGGGACGTGATGATAGCCCCACCTGCAGGCCCAGGGGAATGTCTGCACACTCGGGGTGCAGGTGCCTACCGCAGGCAGAACCCAGTGGACCACTCACCCGGACCTCCTTGTAGAGCCGCAAGCAGCTGCTGTTGAGAATGAAGTAGCGGTCGTGGAAGCCACCTGAGGGCAGGCCCAGGCCCAGGAGGCTGCGGTCCTCACGGAACTTCATCATGCCATGCTTGGTGTCACCCACACGGCTGGCTGGGAGAGGACTGGAGTGGGCACAGGCTGTACCAGCCTCCTACCCATGGGGCCCAGATGCCCAGGGCCAGGTCCCAGGATGAAAGAAACTGCCACATCCTGCCCAGCCTCCATAGAGGCCCGCCCACCAGGTGTCCCGAGCCTGAGTTGCTCCTACCAAGCACCACCGAGTCCTGCTCTGGCTCTGGAGGAAGGGACTCACCCCCTGCCGTGTGCCACAGACACCACTTACCCAGGTACAGCAGCATGGCCTCCATGGCCTGGTGCCTCCTAACCACCAAGTAGCTGTCCGTGCCCAGCCCGTGCAGGATAGGCAGCACTTTCTCCGCAAAGTGCAGGGGGCGCTCTGGGGAGAGGTCACACCCACCGACATGGGACCCTGTGGCCACCAAGACTGGCACACAGGTACATCCCCTGTCCTCTGGAGCCACCACACACCACCACCATGACCACCCTTCCCACAACTAAGCTCCAGGCTTGACACACCCAATTGTGACCAAAGCTGCTCAAACTCAGAGTATCCAAAGCCAAGCCTGTGATCTTCCCACATCTCCACTGGGAAGACAGCAGCACCACCACCCACCAGGCTGCTCCTCCCTCTCCCTATCCATGTGCCAGATCTCTCTGCTCTGTCCATCTCTGCAGCCACGGCCCATGTTACCATCTTCTCCCTGGTCTAAACCATGACCTTCAAAGGGATCTCCTGCATGCACTCCCACTTCCCTTGCCCCCTCCTCTCCCCACCCAGCAGTGAGGTGTGATCTTCTTAAACTCCCATTGTCCCTTCTATGACCTTGCATTGCTGCCAGGGCCCACATGGCCACCTCTGCCTCGCCTTCCGGCCCTCCCCTGCCACCTGCACACACTGTCCTCATCTCCTTAAAGAGTTGTGCCTCTTCCCACCCCACAGCTCTGCCTGTGCTGCTCTCACTCCTGGAAGCACATCTCCCCCTTCACCAAGGAACCCCTACTTTTCCTTCACATCCCAGCCAAGGAAGCTCTGCCAATGCTGGGGACTTTGCCTACAGCTGCATGAAATGCTGCTGTTGTACATCTACTGGTGTGGCCACTAGATTAACACCTCCATCCGACAGCAGACTAACCCCATGAGGACAGTGTCTGTGTGTGGCTTCCCACCCAGTGCCTGGCTCTCAACAAATAACAGTAAAACAGATGAACAGACAGATCCTCATCCTCCACTGCCATCAAGACCACCTTCCCCATCAAATGCCTTTACCGCCACCCTTCACCCACCACACCCATAAGCCCTGCCACCAACCCACGCACTCAGTTGCCATCCCACACCTCTTACATGGTCATCACCACCCCCATCCACCCTCTTCACCACCAAGAACGGTGTCATCACGATCTCATTATCAAATTCAGCATCATCACCCCTGCAAGCGATGCCATTCCTACTGACACCTGAGAAAGTATCATCACATCGACCCCTTCACTGTCCCTCCTATCAGCCTCAGTACCGGCATCACCACTGTCACCAAGGTCGCCATCTTCTTCAGTGTGACGGCAACATCTGTCTGACTCAAGTCCCTTCTCACCACTCCCGTCCCCACACTTCAGGGTAGGGGAGGACAGACTGGGGCTGCGGCCCAGGCAAGATAGACACCCCTCACCCTGCATTAACCTGGGTGGCCACCCACCTGCCTCCTCCCTCTCGTTGACCTCGAAGCAGGTCCAGTAGTCCTTATCCCTGATGCCCACATTCCGGCGGTCCAGGATCTCCAGGGTGAGCTCCTCAGCTGTCATAGATGCTGGGATCTGCAGGGACCAAGGAACAGCTCAGCCTACCTCACCCCTGGACCCTGCCCTCCCACAACCTTGTATGATTCAGGGCCCAAGCCCATCCTTCTCAGGGACCTCTGGAGTCCTGGGATATAGAGGGTTGTCTCTGAGTTGTCCTTCTGAGCAGGCCACGACACACCTGGATACAGGTCCCTTGGGATAAAAACACTGCTCCCCTGGCCATGTGAGCCCGTACCGGGCCAAGCTGACTCTCTTGGGCCCTTGGCTTCTAGTCCTCAGCCCCTACCTTGATATGCTGCTCAGTCTCTGCCTTCTTTTCCTCCAGGTACACTGTGCAGATGAAGTCACCAGCATGCTGCAGGGAGACACGACTCAGATAGAAGCCCAGGGAGTGGGTGTAGGTAGCTGGCCCGAGTCCCCTACCCATTCACCTGGGTCCCACTGGCAGTGCCAGCCACTCTCATTTTCACGATGGCAGTGATCTCCTCCCGCTGCTTCCTCAGCTCCTCCTCATCCACCTGGGAAGGGGAGAGAGGCAGGGGCAGGTGGTCACGTCTGTCTGGGAAGCTCAGCCCGGCCCTCCGCTGCCCCTTGGCCAGGGACGCACACTGAACACCACCACGTAGTGGTTAATGAGGTCTTCCACCACACGGCCGGCCTTGTAGTCTTGGCCATCTGTCTGAAAGAGCGTGGGCCCAAACACAATGGCCAGGTTGTGCGTGTTCATCTGGTTCGTGTCTGAGAAGCACTGGACACTGGAGAGGGGAGGAGGGAGACTTTGAGTGAGGAGTCAGGCCCAGAACTTCCCCATCTCCCCTTGCCAATTTCTGACAGGTCCAAGATTGGCCTGGTCAGGTGGACCACTATCTAACGGGGCGGGGGGACAGTTCTCCTGGCCACGTCTTGGTCCTGGCAAGGAGTAGGACAGAAAAGCTGGAAGATCTGGCCAAGGTGCCCTGGCTCCAGCTGAGAAATCCTCTACTCTCCCAACTTAATTCCACAAACAGGATTAAGTTGAGAGATAAAATGTCCCATACCTGGACAGATCGGTCAATACTTGGTTCCCAAGCCTACCTGATTCCCAGGGGAAGGTAGTCAGCCTGGTTGGAGGTAGGAGACTCTTCTCCACCCCATCCCCTCAGAGTGCCACAATGGTATTGCTCCTCACCAGTACAGGTGGCTGATAAGGGCCTTCACCGTGGCCCGGTTGACAGGGGGCAGACGCACCAGGAGCTCTCGATACCTGGAGACCTTCCCTTCCTCATCCTCAATCTCTGGGTGAGGGGGAGATAGATCAGGTCAGAAACTCCTCTATAACCAACCATCTTCCCTGGCCCACCCTTCTGGCTGCTCTGCCCCTTATGCTGGGTGACAACAGTCCCTGCCCTCCGAGTCAAGGCAGGCCAGGCACTCAGAAAGTATAAGGACTTCTCTGTCTTCAAGGGACCCTGGCTCTACACAGAGTGATGACAGGAAAAAGAAGCAAAGGAGGACGGGAAACTGGAGCCCGTGGGTTGGGGCGTGCCTAGGGTAAGTGCCCGATGGAAAGAGCACAGGAATCCAGAGAAGCGGGTACACAAGGGGGGACCCGGGGGCGGGGCCCACCTGAGGCATCCAACCAAGCCAGGCGCTGGGCACGTGTGAAGAGCCCATCCGGCAGGTCGCGCAGGAAGCGCTTGAGCGCAGAGGAGACGTCGTCCACGTGCTGCTCGCCCTCCTTGAGGCGCACAGAACGCGCGTCCTGCCGCAGGCTCTCCAGCAGCCGCTGTGTCTTCGACGTCTGCCCGCACTTGCGGTAGATGCCCTCCGACGTCAGGCCTGCCGAGAAGCAGGGCCGAGAGGCTGGGACCTAGAATTGCATCATGGGAAAGGGCCCTGCAGCCACCCTGGGAGGAACCCGGGACCCTGTCTTGGCCTCTGGGCAGGAGGTGGGTCTCTCTGGAAGGGCGGGGCCTGGGCCCCAGAGGCGGGGCTCACCGCACTGCGTGATGTAGTCCACGCAGCGGTACACGATCACGGGAATATCCGAGTCCCCCAGCTGCTGCTCCGACAGCGTGTCCCCCATGCTGGCTGCTGCCTTCTGGATGGCCCCCAGCCAACCCATGAAGTCCAGCCGCCGCTCCCCCTGGATGTACAGCGTCCTGAGCCAGAGACAGTTGGTCACCGAGGGGCCTACAGCGGCCCCGCCCCTCCCCAAGGCTCCTCAGGGAAACCACAGCCTACCTCCTTCGCTCCACCAGCACTAGCACCTGGTTCTCATTGTCTCCTTGGACAGCTGTGGAGGGGCAGTCAAGGTGAAGCCCAGGCCTGGTTCATGACCCGCTCCCTCCTGAGGCTCTCTGGGGACACACACCCCTGGGCCCCACCCACCAATGTATGGGGTGGCTGAGAAGAAGCCCAGGGGCAGAGGACATGAGGGCAGGCTGGCTCCTTCTGGCCAGGCTAGGAAAGAGTTCAGGCTTCCAGGCAGGGGCCTGGAAGCCCAGGATAGGGTGCCCTGGAGACTGGGGCCCAGGTCCAGTCCACGCACAAAGCTCCTGCAGTTTCCGTAGTTGCAGTGGCTCTTCGCAGGGCCCCTCTGGGAAGATGGCGCGGAGCTCTGAGCCAGTGAGGGAGAACCAGCCCTCCTGGGCCCTCTGTAGGCTCAGACCAGCTTTGTAGGGTAGGCGCCCAAGTCGCTCAAAATCCCGGGCCAGCAGATCCTCAGCCAGGGGAGGCACAAATGCCTGGTGGGTGGGGAGGCAGCCAGGAGAGGCCACATCAGCCAACAGCACCTCCTGCCTGGGATACCCCAGCTCCTTGGCTTGTAGGCGAGTGCCCTCTTCCCACCCAGCTGCCTTCCCTTCTCTTCCCCAGGGCAGAACCCAGTCCAGGGATGAAACTGGGGCATCGTGCTCACCATACCCCTTCAGATGTGCCTCCCCAGACACCAACAGGGATGCACCTTCTCTGGACCCCCACAGAGCCAGAGCGTTCTCGCCCTATTTTGTAGCACTGCTGACACTGTTGCTGTTGTCTGGACCCCATCTGTCTCCCCTACCTGCATGGGAGCTGCTGAAGAGCCAGCACCAAGATGGGCTCATCTGGGACCCCTGAGGACTGATCCTCAGGAGGCTCACAGACAACTGGCCAGTAGACAAGTGAATGATAAAAAGAGTCACAGGCTCTCACAGCAGAGGGGACCCCAGGGGACACCTGGCCCTGGTACCCAAAGCAGAGCTGTCCCCTGTAGCCTCCCTGCCTCTTCCTTCCAGCCTCTGCTTGTGTGTCTCTAGGGGCAAGGAGCACACTCCCCCTGGAGGCAGCACTGTCCATCTCAGATGGCTCTATCCTTCATTATTAAACATTTATTGAGCACCTATGGAGTGCAAGGCCCACAGCCCTTCTGCAGAGCTGAGACAGGTCTCCCGACCCACCCCCACAGGGCTGCAGATTACATCAGGGGCTTGGCCTCAGAAGGCTGCCCAGTGTCTGCTGCCGTCGATCCAGCCCCTGCTCCATCATGGAGGAGTGAGCTGGAAGACATGGCGTTGGCCAGGAGGCCCACCTTGTCCCGGTCAGACACCCCCCACGCCCGCCATGCTGACCCAGGCCTACCTTAGCAATGCACTTGACCCACTCATGAGCCAGTTCCATGCTCTCCAGCCCAAACAGGTACAGTCGCTCTCCCTCCGTGTACACCTCAAAGGTGTGCTCAAAGCTGTAAATACACAGGCTAGGACTCAGGCCCACCTCACCCAGCCCCTGCCCACCCTCATCAACTGCCATCCTCTGCCCCCGCCACACTGCCCTCATGCTTGCCCTTCCCCGGACCCCCTAAGAGGTGCTGAAAAAGCCTGGGGTTGGGGCCTCAGGAGGCCCAGGTCTGCCCTTGTAAAGCCCCAATTTGCTGCGTGATCCTGAGGAGGTCCTGCTTGTCTCTGGGCCTATTTTCCTGTCTCCACAGTGGGACAGGGGGGTTATACCTTATAGCAAAAACAGTCTGTGAATTGCCCGGGTTACTCACCCATGGGTGTCAGGAGGGGGCACTGCCAGGCACACAATCTCGCTGGCCCGAATCTCCCCGTTGGGAGTCACTGCCCGCTCATTCTCATAGTAGCTCAGAACCCCATCGCTAAGGACACACCAGCGTCGGCTGAACTCTGGGGAGAAGCGGGGCAGGGGGAGCCATGAGGAAGCCCTCCACACCACCTGAAAACCACCTCTGTATCCTCCCTGGGCCTCCTCCCACCTGACCCAGTGATCTTCATCTAACTCTTAAGGTTCCCCCAAACCCATCCTCCTCTCTGCAGCCCCAACACCCCAACCAGTCCACACCTCGTCCTCTCCCCTAGACCTCTGCAGTCACCTCTACATTAGTCTCCAGCCTCCAGCCTGGCCTCTTCAGGATGCAAGAGTGAGCCAGCTAAAATCAGACTCCATCCTTCCTCTGGTCAAAACCATTCCATGGCCTCCTCTTGTCTCAGGACAGGGTCTGTGCCCCTCAACCTGGTATTCAAGGTCCTACCAGGTCTGCCCCTGGCCACCTCTCTAGGTACCTCTCTGTCACTCCTGGACACATTCCCCCAGTCTTTGCTTACCCTGTGACTCCCAACCACAGCCCCAATGCCACAGGAAGCCTTTTGAAGCACCCATCCCTGTCCCTCCCCTCCTCTGCCAAAATCACGTATCATTCCATACTCTGCCTCTCCCATGATGATTCTGAGGAGACTGACAAGATCCCATAAAGGAAACAGAAATAGGAATCTGGACCAGAAAAGGTAGTGGAAAGAATAAAACGTCATGGTCATCCAGGCTTGCACAGTTCATAGCACTGAGCTTCACAGTGGCTCAGAGCTTCCTGGCACCCAAGGCAAAAAGGATGACTCAGGCGGTTACATAAATGACATTATGAGGCAGACCTGGGGAGTGAGGCTGGGAACAGCATAGCGTTCCAGAGAAAGCCCACTGGGAGCGGGAAGCCTTCATCCCAGGAACGTTCTATGCAGTAGGGCCTGAGGGATGTGGTGAGCAATGGCTTGAACAACGTCCCCACAGCAGACACTGTCTATTAGCCTGTCAGAGGGCCTGGCATTTGCCCTCTGAGGGCACTTTGTCCCCAGGCCCATCCCCGAGGATGGACTCTCTCCAGAAGCACCAGTCCTGCCTCAATCACCCTTCATTCTGCAGCCATTTGCCAAGTGCCCACTGGGTGCTAGACCTGTCCAAGGCAATAGGGGCTTTGGTGGTGCCCAAGGGGAACTTGTGTTCCGGTGGGTACAGAGAAGCAACAGGTGTACACATTGAGAGACAAATTAAGATCAAGCAAGTGGTGTGGAGAAAAGCAGGGGGCAGGGGGGATAAGGTGGTCGGGGATGATACCTCTGCTGAAGTGACATTTAAACAGAGACCTGACTGAAATGATGGGTGGCCCAGGCAGATATGGGAGGGCATGGGGGGAGCATTAGGGCAGAGGGAGCAGTGGGAAGTCTGAGCAGCAGTGACTATGGCCTGTTTGAGAAACAGGGAGAAGCCCGGCAGAGCCGCAAAGTAAGTGAGGGGGAGAGGCCAGGGCAGCCAATTGTGCAGGCTCCTGTGGGTGTGGGAAGAACTGTGGGTTTTACTGGGATGTGGGGAATGAATGACAGGCTGAGATCAGGGTGGGATGGGGCTTCTAGTCCTCAAACTTCCGACCATCCACAGGCTCCAACAACCAGGTACCCAGCAGAGCTCATGCCCAACAGACTTCTTTAGTCCAGGAAACTCTAGCAGGAACCTAGTCTGTAGTGCCTTGCCCCACCCCCTACTCCTAATTAGTCCATTTATTAAGCACCTACTGTGTACCAGAGACCATATCCAGGAAGCCCTCCAGGGTAACTATTGGCACCCTCAGGTCCACCTGCCTGACCAACCCTGCAGCCTTCCCTAGCCCTGCAACCAGGCCCGAATGCCAAGGGCCAGGGCGGGCTATGGTCGGCACCCACCTTCCCGGGCCCGGCGGTCATGCAGTGGCTTGCCGGCAGAAGCTGTCTTGTAGAGGAAGCCACTGTGGCTCACAGTAGGCAGGACAACTGAGTAGTGCTTTTCTAGGGGCTTCATTGAGTCCAGCCGAGGTACTTCTTTAGAGGCAGGGAAAGAATGGTTGGTCATGCGGCCCATCCAAAGGTGTCCCCACCTCAATGAAATCTGGGCTGGGCACCCAGGCTAGCTTTCTAGTCACCAGCCCTGGCTCCCCAGCTCCCCGACTAGCAGGCTCAGGCTCCCGTTCCCACCTCCAGGGTTTTGGCCAAGCCATTTCTCCACCTCTCCCCACCCGAGGAAATTCCACTCTGTTCCCAAGGTCCAGCTCCAGGACCGCCCCTTTCAGGAAACCTCCCTGACTTCTAGCCTACCCCACTCTCCCTGTTGGAGGCACAGGCCAGGCACACAGGCATGAGGGAGGCATTGGTTAAACTCAGTAGTAATCCCTGGAGAGAGGTCTGTCCAGACAGCATGCAGCTCAAGGGCAGCCTGCTCCAGCCCTGCTCTAAGTGGTCAGCAGTGGGGGGGGGGGTTCTGCCCCAGAGCTCAAGCCAGCTGGGTGGTCTCCTGTGCCTCCCTGGACACCTGGGCTCTCTCCAGCCCGGCGCGCCCCACCCACCCGTGGCCCTGAGCCCAGAGCCCCAGCCGCTGAGCTCCACCCTCAGTCCTGGGATATGGCCCCAGAGGCCAGGCCTTGGCCATGATCAATGCTGCTAAATCTACGGCCCCCTCCTCACCTATCCTGAGAGTGGGAGCCAAACAGGACCCAAACCAGGTCTGTGACTGAGCTCCACCCAGACAGAGCAGCCGACAGGGCTGCTGTGTTGGGTGACCCACACATGGAGAAATGCAACACCCCACCCCCCAACAGCAATGCAGACACACTCTGCAAGCACATAAACCCCAAAGCCCTCGATATCTCTAGAAACTCAGATCCAGGGCAGCTCAGATATGAAAACCCACACCCAGACACCACTCTGAGGGGCCCACACTGCAAGTCTGGAAGGGACACAGAAATAAACAGAACCACAGAGAGACCAGGCCACCAGGGGACACATAAGAAGCACAAATGCACAATGACATGCAAACCCAAACACAGTCAAACTCACACACACACTGCTGTAGCAGGGCCCCTGGGGGTGGTGTGCAATCCCAACTTCAGAGCAGCATGTAAATCAAACCCCACAGGGCACCCACAGCCCCTGGCAGACCCTCATTCCACATCCCCTTCCGAGGACCAGACCCTGTGGGCAGGGACGCCCCATCTTCTCTGCCGCGCTCACCTGTGGTCCGGTTGTTCCGAAGGAATTCCATCTGTAGGGTCTGCCCAGCCTGTTCAGCGAGAGCCAGGGGCGTGGGGGCCTCGGGGTCCCCCGAGAAGCAGCTGATCTCTGCCCCACAACCCAGGAGTGCCTGGGTCTCAGCCAGGTCTGTGGTGGTGACTGCCACACACAGGGCCTAGGAAGAGGGGAGAGTCAGTCCAAGTAGGGAATGGGGGGCCAGCGGGAAACAGGGGTGTCGGGGACAAGAGGAAAGAAGAGGAAGGAGTCACCCAGATCTGGGGCAGCCCATCCTTGGACTGAGAGAGAATAGAAAGAAAGAGAGGAGGGAGAGGCCCAGGCGAGGACGAGTGGGCAGGGGCTGCCTAGGAGGCTGGGGGTCCCAGCTGCACGGGCCTCACCCCTGCTGGCGGCTGGATATAGCTGCCCAGTCGGCCACCGAGCCTCCAGAGGATCCCAAGCTCGCTCTGTCTTGTAGAGGGGCGGAGGGGGCGCTTTGTAGCTAATTCCTCCCACATTTGAATTCCTCACCGCCTGCCCAGCCCTCCCGACCAATGGGAGTCGCCGCCCTCCTGGCTTACAGGCTAGACTGGGCTGGGCTGGGGGCAGGACGCCTGGGTCCCTGGGAGGTGGAGGTCTGGCTCCCACCGGGCTTCTAGCTGGACTGAGCCTGCCTGGGAGGGGCTGCCTTGGAGGAGGGGCTAGAGGCCAACCAGAGGTCACAAATGGCATCCCCCTGCCTTGGAGCTGGCTGCCTCCCACTCAGGCCGAGCCAGATCAGGGCCAAAGGCTTGGCTCCCAGCCTGTCGGGGCCTGGGGCCCATACGGGGCCTCATCTTGAGTGGGGTGTGGATGGGGGTGGGTCAGAGCAGCCCAGCTGTTTTTCATGAGCCTGACAGGAAATAGCATCCCCATCAAGTTCACTCCTTTTGGCAGGATTCAGAAGGAAGAGGACGGGGTGCAGGAGACAGAGGAATCGGGAGGGAGGCAGATGCTGGGGAAGTGGCCTTGGCCCAAGGGTCAGGCCTGGCTCCTCCCTGCATTGCTCTAACTTTCCGTGTGGCTTAGGCAGGGCCCTCCTGCCCTCTGCACCTCAGTTTCCCCATATGTCAACTTATGGCTCTGAGCTGGTAGAAGAGAAAGATACAGTGAGGAATGGGGTAGCAGGAAGAAAAGGGGTGGTCTCAAGGGTCCTGACAGCGTAAGGGAGAGGGGATGGCTTCAAGGGGTCAGAGGTGCAGTGCCCGACCTTGTCCAGCTCCTCCTGGTTGCCGAAGAGCGGGTGGTAGCGGCGGTACTTGCCCTCGCGGTATTTGGCCTCCAGGTGGCGCCGCCGGGTGCCAGGGCTGCTGCTGGTGTGCAGAGCCTCGCTGGGGGGCACGTTGGCTGCCCAGAAGCGGTTCCCAGCACCGTTGCCCAGCTGTAAGAAGAGCTGTGGGTGTGGGCAAGAGGTCAGAAAGGGCAGCCGACAGCAGGGGGCCATGCGGGCAATCCTGGCTTCTGAGGTTGTCAGGCAAGGGGCCGGGAGAGCCGGGCCACCCGCCCACTTTCCCAGCGGGGAGGGTGAGGAGCAGCCTGGCCTGCTGGGGGCTCTGGGTACCCCCCGACCAACACTGGGCTCTGAGCCCAGTTCCTCTCCTCAGTGACAGGATACCAGACAGCCTGACAGGTGGACGCTTCAGGCCTAGCTCCTGGTCCCTGGGTGCTTGCCGCTGCCCCACCCAGTCTCACATCTGGAACTCTGCATTCCTGAGGCTATCATAGCTGGGTGGGTATCTAGCCTGTTAGCCAATGGAGTGGCCAGGAACTTCAGAAACATCTCCTGTCCTTGACATTCCTCTCTGGGCAAGAGGGGTGTGGGCAGATTTGGGGGGAGCACAGGGGTCCAGCATTCAGGGAACTAGTTAATTTGTTCATTCCACAGCCACTTCCTGGGACCCCTGCCTTGCCTCTTTCTCAGGTCCCATGTGGGGGGCTGTGGTCACAACAGATAGAGCAGGAATGGTCCCTCCCACTCCTGACTCACACTGTGACTTTGGGCAAGTTATTTTCTCTTCCTGGGCCTCAATGTCTGCAAGCTAACTCACAGATTTGTTTTAAAAGTCAGTTAATTAACACTAGCCACATCCTTGGCACTTCTGTGCCAAACACACACTGGGGACATAAGAAGTGGATGTGGCACCAAACTGCTCTAGAGCCCACAGCTTGGCTGGGGCTGCCAGGAATGCCCTGTGGGGCAGGTCTGGGTCCCTCCTGCTGCACATTTTCACTGTACCCGCCACACATATGGGTACCTGGGGCCTCAAGCACATGGGCATAAACATGTATGTATCTACCCAAAGAGTAGTGTGCATGTGAATTCAGATGAAATAAAGCACAAGTGGCTCTGAGGGGCAGGCAAGGTAGAGGAGAAGGCCCTGGAAGAAGCCAGGAAGCGGGTGGAAAGGGCAGGGCTGGTGGTCAACACGGATTTGCTGGGTAAATCTATCAGTCCAAGGTTTCAATTTGCACATCTGTACAACGAGATGAGAGCTGAACTAGATGAGGGGGTCAGCAAATCTTTTCTCTAAAGAGCCAAATAGTAAATACTTTAGGTTTTACAGAACACAATACAGTCCTATTGCATATTCTTCTTTTTTTTTTATAACCCTTTTATACTATAATTACCCTTTTTTTTCTTTTTTTTTTTGAGTTGGAGTCTCACTCTGTCACCCAGACTGGAGTGCAGT
>NW_007256843.1:172631-192182 GCF_000164805.1 Carlito syrichta
GCATGCTCCCGGCCACCGCAGCCTCAACCTACTGGGCTCCGGCGATCCTTCCGCCTCAGCCTTCCACGTAGCTGGAACTACAGGCGTGTGCTACCACGCCAGGCTAATTTTTTTTTTTTTATGTATTGTGGAGGTGAGGTCTCGTCAAGTTGCCCAGGTGGGTCTCGAACCCGCGGGCTCAGGCAATCAACTCACCTCAGCCTCCCAAAACACAGGATTACAGTCTGAGCCACCGAGCCCAGCTATAATTCTTAGCTCACTGGCCAGTTTGCTGACTTTGTCAAAAATCACTTTTCCAAAATCTCTGCCTACTAGATTATCACCAAGGTCTCTTCTAGTTCCAGGGTGCTGGGGTCAGTGAGATGGGGCAAGGGGTTGGGAGACCTAGACAGCCGCCAAGTATACACGGCAAGCAGGGGCATTCCCCACCTCAATGAGTGTCTCTGTCCACACCTTCCTGTCCATCTTAAGGCTCCGCACCTTGGAGATGCCGGCACCCAGGCCACGGTGCTCCCCTGTGGACAGAAGACCAGACTCAGGGTCATTGGGGCCCTCCCTTCACGTGAGCAATCACCCATCCCCAGCACCCATCGGGGGCATATGTGAGGTCCTGGGCAGGCCCCAGGGGCTGGTCCCTCAAGGTACTTGGAATCCAGCCATCATTCTTGCTCTCTGCAGGGTAGGACTGAGCCCTGCAACCTCCACTTGACTCCTGCCCCAGCCCCTGCAACTAGCTCCCTTGAAAGCCACCTTTGACATAGCCCTGCCAGAGAGATCTCTTTAAAATGCAAATCCCTCACCTCGCTTTCAGCTTCCAATGGCTCCCTGAATTAGATCTCAACTCCAGACTGGCTTCCTGCCTGGACTCTTTCCCCCATCTTCCCATGTTATTCAGGTCTCAACTGGTATATCACCTTCTCAGAGAGGGCTCCCCGACACCACACTCTTGTGCCAGCACCTGTGCACATCTCCTGCCCCTGCCGACCGGAACGTAAGCTGCATATGAACAGGACCTCACCTGCCTCAGAGCCTGACCCTCCATGCCAAGAACAAAGCCTGGCACACTTGAAGCACCCAATTCACCTCTGTGGGGCAAAAGGGTACGAAGGAGCTGGGGCTGGAAGGAATGAAGCCTCCCTGCTCAGTTATGGGCTGACAAGGGATACCAGGAGCTCCAGACACTGCTGGGCTCTGGCCTTAGCCTTGGCTCCCTGGGCAGCCTTCTACAGAGCACCTTATCTACTCTGGTCAGCCTCACACTTCCATGTGATTAGGAGCTAAGCCTTCCTAATCTGGCTTCCAGTCAGGGCATCATGGTCCTGCATGCAGACCTCACAGCCTAAGACCCCCTGGACAATTGCCCCAGAACTCCTAACAGGCCTCAGGTTCTTCATGGAGCCCAGCGACCTCCTCACATGTGTCCTCCTCCTAGCTGCTGGTACCCATCTCTAGCCACCTCAAACTGCCTCCTGGGCAATATCAGCTCCCGTGAGGGCTGAATCCCAGGACCTAGCAGTGTCTGGCCTGCAGAAGACCTTGGATAAGTATTGAATGAATAGATGGATGGACCTTAGGTTCTAGCCTCTTTGATTCTCATCCTTCTCATGCAATTGGTTGTTGAGACTTACATACCGTGGGTCCTGAACATCCCTGGAAAGCTAGGCCAGGACTCCTCCTCCATCTCCTGCATCCCGCAGCAAGCTCCTCACTGGTCTCGTCTCGCCCCACCCCACCCACAGCTTCCCACCAGCCAGAGTCCAACCTGCAAATTTGACCACATCCTTGCCTTCCATCCCCCTTCCTAGAAAATACCAGCTCCTCCTACTGTATGCAAAGCCCTGTCCTGCAAGCCCCTCTCACCTGGCCTCCCCCACTTATCTGGTGTGGCAAGGACACTGAACCCCAACAGGCCTATGCTCAAATCCAGGCCACTTCCTTGCTAGGTGACCCTGAATAAGCCATTTCCCCTTCCTGTGCCTCAATGTCCTCACCCACGACATTAGAAGTTGAATCTCTGCCTTTTATTGTAAGGACTGAAGGTCAGTCATGGTGGGAAAGGATTGGCACACAGGAGAAGCCTTGTCAACAGTGTCTCTGCCCTGCCTGCCATCTAAATAGCCAGCCTGGTGCCCCAACCCCACCACACACACCTGCACAGCGCTTGCAGATGACGACACAGAGGTTGATAGAGGCCCAATCAGGCTGGGCAGCCCTGCAGTCAGCACAGAACCTGTTGGGGGCCGCAGCCCACACACGCTCAGCGACCTCCGAGGTGGACAGGGCCTCAGCGATGGCTCCCTGCATGGCTTCCAGCCACTGCTCCTTCTCTAGCTCTGAGTCGGCAGAAAAGCTGAGGACACAGGGGTGGGGGGACTGGTGAGGATAGGCTCAGAGGGATTTAGGGGCAGCACGAGGGGATGCAGCATGAGATCGGGGGGACAAGGCACTGAGGGCTCTTAGTCAGACGAGGGAGGTATCCTGGGTCTGGGTCTGGTGGAGAAAGGCAAGGACACCACGAACCTGAGAGACAGATGGGGTGGGGGAGCCCTGGGGGGCTCTGCCCAGCCCGGGGAGTGAAGGCTGCTGGGAAGAAATGATGCCTGAGTTAAGACTTGACAGATGAGAAGGACTGTGCCAGATGAAGAGGTGGAAGGATGTTCTAGACAGAGGGAACAGCATGTGCAAAGGGGCGGGAAGGCACACAGGGCATTCCAGAACCTGTGGGCAGGAGGGCACAGAAGGAGCTGGGAGGCGGACAGGGCCAGGCCTGGGCCAGGCAGAGGAAGTCAAAGTGCACCCTGAGGACAACGGAGAACCTGCAGAGGGTTTAAGTGGGAAGGAGGGGAAGGCACAGAGGCGTCTTAAAGAGATCCTTCTGCCATCCCTATCCTCCCTCCTAGCCCAGCCCCGTCTGTGACATGCCCCATGACCCCCACCCCACAAAGAGCTCCGTCACCCAACACTTCCGGACACCTGTGGCCCCCACATCATTTCCTGCCTTTCAGGGTGGGAAGCCCTGGTTGAATAATAAATGGATAACTGCTCCCCCCTTCGAAAAAGACCCCTCTGACTATTCCCTGCCACCACTGCCAAGTCACATATAAGACTGTGAGTCCACTCCAGCCATAACCCATTGCCGTGGCTGGGGTACAGAGGTGCCGGAGACCACCCTCTTCCTCACGGCAGCCTGGTACATGGAGTCTGCAAAGCCAAGTGCCATGCCCATCTTTGTGTGCTTGCATTCAACTGTGATGGGCCACATGCGTCAGGCTGGAGAGGTCTTTGTGCTGAATACCAGATCAACGCAGTAAGGCTGATGACAACAAGACCAGGGGAGCGGGTAGGCCTCTGTGAAGCTGACAGAGAAGAACGCCCCACATAAGGCTGGCTGCAACTCTGTAGTAGTTAAGGACTGTGGCAAAGAATCTCAGGCCAAGGATGTCACCAAAGAGTATTTCAAATGTAAGAAATGAATGCATAAAAACATGGCTCTCAAAGAAAACAAAAAACAAACAATTAAAAAGAAACCAGGCCCCACTGTCAGTCACAGCAGACGAAGTGAAGAGGCTGGGACGGGCAGCCCAGGGGTGAGGAGGTAGGCGCCAGGGCTAGAGGCCTACCAGGGATGAGGCCAGGGTGAAGAGGAGGGGTAGGGGTCCTCAGGGTTGGAGAGAGGGGTCCTGGGAGGAACAGGAAGTTGGGAAGTAGAAGCAGGGAGATGGCCACACACACAGGCCCAGAGCTCAGCAGAAAGGTCCTGCTGGAGATGGACACCTGGGCCAAGGGCAAAGAGATGACAGTGGTGGTGGTGATGCCACTGCTTGCTGTGCAGATAGTACCTAGCATTACAAAAACTCCTCAGCTTCACAGGAAACTGAGGCACAGAGATACCAAGTGACTTCTCAGTCACTCAGCTAGTCGGTGGTAGACCCAGGATTCAAACCTGGCCACAGCACAGTACCTCAAAGGCAGCAGCTGAAGGCCTGGAGTGGGGGAGGTTGCCCAGGAAGAGGGTGGAGGACAGAGGCAGACACTGAGGGACGGGTAAGGTCAGAGGAAACCAAGATAGCAGAGCGCTGGAGGCTCAGGAAGGAAGGCCCAGGACAGGCCCAGAGACAGGGAGTGAGGACAAACAAGAGCACTCTCCGGGGGCGGGCAGGCCAGAGGGGCAGCAGGGAGTGGGTGGTGGGTGCTGAAAGCCAGTACAGGCAACCCCTTGGGCAGTGTGGCTGGCAGGGGAGGCCGGCGATGGCTGGGAAAGACCTCTAAGAAGGTGGAGGTCAGAGTAACTTGGCAGGGAGGGAGAAGGACCTCACAGGTAGGGCAGGGCTGGAAAGGGAGAGGGCTGCTTCCCACACACTGCAGAAGACACCGGAAGGAAGAGAGGACAGGGCATGCCAGGAAGGGCGGGCCCACCTGAAGATGCGGTAGGGCGTGGTGAGGTCAAAGCTGCGCCGGTCCACCTCCTTCACGTTGCCCAGGCTCATGTCGATGAACGTGATGCCGACGCCCAGGTGGTACTCCTGGCAGGCGAGGGGAGGGGGTGAGGGCAGGACTTTGGGGCCAGGCTTCAGGCTGGGGGAGTGGGAAGGGAGGGGAAGGCGGCACAGCTTAGGGACTAGAAAATACCTGGGAAGGAGATGAGGTAAAGGGGCTGGCTGGGCTCAGGGCCCACAAGACCATGAGTAGAGGGTGCGGGAGCCAGAGCAGCAACTGAGGGGCAGTGCTCAGGGACTGGGGGAGGGGCTGGAAGTGGGGCTGGGGGGAGAGACCAAGGGCAGGGCTCTGAGCAGGGAAGCGAGGAACAGAAAGGGCAGGGCTCAGGTCCCAGGTGACATGGGGCAGGCGGAGGGAGCAGGGTGGGTGGGTGTGGGATGGGAGAGGAGACACCCTCAGCACCTCCAGATTCTTGTAGAGTCGCACTTTGTCCCCGACCACGGCCACATACAGCTTGTTCTTGAAGCCACGCAGCTCCAGGCTGCCAGCACGGTCGGGTTGCTCTGAGCCACAAACTCCGAACAGGCTAGCGCTAGACAGCCGGGCACGGGCTCGCTGCTCAGCCATGGCCTGCTGCAGGGCCTGCATCCACTCCTTCCGCTCCACTGCAGGGGAATGGTGGAAGGATGAGCCCGGTGCGGCTGGCAGGGAGTCCCTCGGTGTCCCCTGGCCCTAGGGTCCTCAGTTGATGCCTCTGCCAAAAAGTCCACCGAGACCGGCCCCCTTTCACTCTGCCTAGTTCTCTAACTTGAACAAGCCCAGGCTCCAATCCCAGCGGTGCCACTGGCGCTGAGCAAGTCATGCCACCCACCTGAGCCTGCTTCCCCCCCAGGAGGGAGTGTGTGCTTCTGAGGCGTCCGTGGGCACACCGTCCACAGAGGGTGCCCTCTTCCTCCCCTGCTTCATGAAGGGCCGCCACCTCCCTGGCTGTGATGTGAGGGGCAGATGTGTCCTGCTTCTTTCTCTTTCCCCCACCTCTGGCCAAACTTCCAGTCTCCTCTTCCCTCCACACACGCATGCACAGCTCCCCAAACGCCCACCGTCGCTCTCTGCCCGGAAGGCAAAGGTCCGGTTGTTTGTAATCACTTCAAACTTCTGGTCCCCGATGGCTGCCACACGGGAGATGCAGGCCACAGAGATAAAGCGCTTGGAGTAGGCATCCTGGGGGAGAGGGAAGAGTTGCACTTCGGGGCCCAGCCCCTCCCCTGCTTGCCCCAGCCTCAGCCGAAATGAAGGTTGCAGCCCTGTCTCCTACAGGTGGTCAGAACCCCTGTGCTGACCTTGACCACAGCCCATGGCCAGCTGATGGGCCAGGAGGACATGGTGCAGAGAGTCAGACTAGAGCTCTGGCGAGGACTCATCTGGGAGGGATATCTCCCAGGTCCAGTATTGGGGTTCAGCCAGGCAGGAGCAGGGTTGCGTCAGGGACTGATATAGCCCTCACCTTGTTACTGTCAAAATACTGCAGGTGGTCAGCATCCAGTTTCACCCATCGCTTCTGATAGATGTAAGATCTGGAGAGGCAGAGGGACAGCAGAGCAAAGGACTGGGGACATGAGGGGAGATCCAGGATTACCCAGTCCCCTTTGTCAGCCACATACTAGGCTAGGATTGGCCAAGTTCAAGGGAGGAAAGATCCCAAGTGGCCATTGAGAAGAAATGGACTCTGCCTACAGCAAGAGTGGCTGAAGTCAGACTCCAAGTAGGACATCCCAATGTTAAAGGTAATAAAACACAGGCCTGGAGGGGATAATCAGTGGTTGCAATCTATCTGGAGGGAGGCTGCAAATACTGATTTCTGGACCCAGGATGCTGGTGTCCCGGAGTCCTGGAGCGCTGTCCACCCCCTACAGAGCACCAGCAGGACCTGAGAGGCCTCACTCACCCCTGTGGTGGGTTCTTGTCCAACCAGCCAGCCTTGATGACCGGTGTGACGGGGGTGGAGCCCCCAGGCAGGCCGTCCATGGGGTGTGGCGGGAGCTCGGGGATTAGGCTGGACGAGGACAAGCTCAGGCTGCGGGTGTGCCATTCGCCACTAGGGAAAGAGGAGGGGCTGAGGGGGCCGGGTGGAGACTCCTGGGGGAGGGGCTGGGGAGGGCAGGGGTTGGCCTGGGCTTTTGGGAGGAGGAAGCACCAAGAGGAACGGATACTCACTTGGGGACACCCTCATAGGCGTGGTCATCCTCATCCTCATCCCCTTGGTCGTCCCCAGACAGCTCTTCCCCCTCGCTCAGCAGACTGGCCACACGTACGGCCCGCGGGATTTGGCTCGGTGGGGGCTCCTCCTGCGCCCCCAGACCCGCTCAGCATCGTCCCTCCCTCTAGGTCCCAGACCACACCCACCCAGGCTGTCATGCCCCCTGTCCACACAGCCCCAACCCACACCACTCAGCACTTTGACTTCTGCTTCCTCACACTCCCCTCCCCCCCAGCAGAGACGACACAGGGACCAGGGTCACAGATGGGAGAAGGGCCAGTGCTGGCAGACACAGACCTAGGACACGCAAGAACAGAAAGATAAAGGGACCTAGATAAACAGTCAGGGAACACAGAAAGTGAAACATGGACACGAGAACACAGAAAGTGAAACATGGATAGGTGCTCCAAGACAGCTGTGCTCCAAACTTGGAGGCCACGCGCACCCATTCAGAGCCTGAAGGAGAAGCCACAGGCTGCACTTGACCCCTGATCCAGGCCTGCATGGCAAGACAGTGGCGTGGGGAAGGGGAACGCTCGCTGGAAACGGCTGTCCCCTCTGTCTGGTGGTCCCTCCAGTCTGACAGGCCCCACCACACTGACAGGCAGACAGCCCATACCCTCCCCGCTGCCGGCCCCACCTTCTTGGTCATCACGCTGGTTGGGGCCCCCGGCCCCTCCTCTGGGACCTCATCGTAGTCAGAGTCATCTGGTGAAAGAAAGGGGTGGAGGGGCTCGGAAGTAAGGGGCCCAGCCTCCTCTCCTTGGGTGCCTTGGCCCAGGCCAAGAATGACCCCACCCCCACCTTGGCCTGGCTTTCAAAAAAGGCACAGGGGACAGGAAGTGCTATTTATATGCTCAAGCCTCGAAGGACAGCACTAAGGGACGGCCAGAGAGAGGCTGGGCCACCACAGGGAGGGCTGAACAGGGAGCAAGCTCAGGCACCAGGAGTAAGTCCAAAAGAGACTACAAAGGCAACAAGAATCAAGTGGACAAGCCCAGGAAAAGTAAACCACCTACTATCCCGGAAAATACTCTGAGATGTTAAACCACGGGAACTCAAACAGCCAGCCACAGCCCTAATGAACAGTCAAGAGGTTGGGAGGTAGGTCTGTCTCCATTTGAGGATGACGCCCAGAGCCAAACACTGGGCTGGTGGCAGGGCCAGACAGGAAGAGGAGTGTGATCCTTGCTTACCCTGCAGGGGCCCGGTGCCAAACGACCCACCCAGCCCCATTCCCAGCCGCGGCACTCACCGAACTCCGGGAACAGGCGAAGAGGCTTCGGAGGGATTTCTGGGGGGAAGGGGGGTGGAGACAGGGGCTGGGGGGGCCCCCGGGGTAGGGAGGACAGGGGATCTTCAGGTTCTGGCTGGGGAGGGGATGACAGTGTTGGCAGCAATGACTCCTCCTCCTTGGAGGGAAGGCTGGGAACAGAACAAAAGTTGGGCATCACTAAGCAACAAGGCCAGGACTCAAACCCGCCATGCTCCCAGTGCACCAAGCTGCACAGAACTCATTCACTATACAAATTCACACCAGCACACAGATGGGAGCCCTCCTCACCTCATTTCCCTCACCAAAACCCCTCCTGACTCCCCAGAGCCTAAAGGAAGCAGGTACCCTCTTTGGCCTGAAAGAAATGGTCACCTGTCCCCAGTGTTCTAGTTTGTGGCCACATGTACCCACTGGGTCTCCACTCTGGAGGAGGCAAAAAGATCAGAATGAGGAGTCAAAGAAGACTTCCTGGAGGAGGTGTTGTTAGACCTAAGGTTTGGTGAGTAAGAAGGCATTTGAAGGCAAAGGGAAGGGGCAGGATTGAAATGGGCCTCAAGGCCCAGAGCCCAGACTGAGCCTCAGAAACCGACTCCTGAGGTCCTGAATTGTGTCTCTGGCTCAAGACCACCTTCACTCTTGCGCAGACTTGGATATTCACTACCTCCTAGGTGCTCTCAGACCCCTCGAACTCACCTCACCCCACCACACTCATCTCGCTTGACACCAGCTCCTCATCTCTGCCATCACTCCCTGAGGAGCCCACCCCTGACTCCGCAAGCCGAGGCTCAGGGCCCCTGGGCTCTCCCGGCCACCGTGTTCCTGTCTGTCTCAGCACAGACCACTCTGCTCCCTGTAGGTTGAGTGTCTCCTGAAAAGCTTGGCACCAAGGACAAGGGTTTGAACCTGGCCTCCATTTCTTAGTCCCTGTGTATACTGGGGAAAGCACCCAGCCTCTCTGAGACTCAGTTTCCTCAGTTGTAAAACAGGGACTGTTTCGCTAACCCTGCAGGGTGGCTGGAGGATTAATTGAGACAGGACATGTCATGTGCCAGCACACAGCAAGCCCATGGGCCACCAGCTGGAACAAGGTGCGGGAGCCCTAGAGGCCTGGCCCCACCAGCTGCCCCTGCCAGTGTCCTCCAGGGACCAAGGAGGCGCACCAAGTGGTTGGACAACTTCTCCCACCGGTGATTTTTAGCCTGGTCTGCTGCCTCAGTGCTCCTGGCAGTGACTGACACTGCGTGGTTCCCATGGACACAAGTAAGGCTGGGAAGGAGTGTCGGGGTCTGCCTAGGGCATAGCCACGATGCCAGGCCTTTGCTCCTGCCGTGGCCTCCTGGTAATACCCTCCTCCCTGTTCCCTGGAATGTCCACTCAGCTCTTAACTCTGAAACCAGGTCTAAGCCTCCCTTCTCTGAAAGTCCTTCTGACCCCTCCTTCATGCTCCCCTAGCCGCTGTATGTGCTTCCGTCCATTACAAGCTTCATACAGTTATGTCAAAGGACATTTTTCAAAGCGTCCCCTTTCATGCCAGGACCTGTACCCTGACTCTAACTGTCTATGAATGTCGTAGGACACATGGTTGCTTCCACATCACTTTGTGCCATGGCTGCCACTTCACCCGGTGTGGATAAAAAGTTAACAAAACGTGGGGACCAAAGGGAGGCCCAAACTTTACCTGTATGATGTCCACCTGTATACCTAATCCTGAATTATACCACACATCTTTAAAATAAAATAAAATAAAAGTTAACAAAACAGGCCAGGCACAGTGGCTCATGCAGAATTGCTTGAAGCCAGGAGTTCAAGACCAGCCTGGGCAACATAGCAAGACCCTGTCTTTAATTTTTTTTAAGTTGCAAAACCCTTCCCCTTCTGTGTGAGGATCTGCCCCTCAACCAGCTTTTGGGCTCTGTTCCCTAGAAACCTACTTGAGGTGATATGTCAGCCATGTTACTTGGCAACACTGCTTCTGGCACAGCTGCCTGGGTGAGGAACTATATCTGGACCAAGAGAAACTACAGGTGAACCCCATACCTGGTGAAGACGCTGGGGCTCTGGGCTTCCCCCAGCGTGGTGACCTGTACACTGGGGACATCCCATGCAGGGCCCTGAAGCCACACCTCTGGGGCTGTTAGAAGACACGTGACCCTTTGGGGCAAGAGATTTGTAAGCCAGGCTAGCTCTTGGTAAGTCGCCTGCCTGCTGTGTGTCTCAGTCCTTCACTTCTGAGCTGTCACCTGGATGGCCCCTGGACAGCTGCGTGGACTGCAGCATGGACCACTATGAGGACGCCACAGCAGAAAAGACTTGCCATCGCCTTGGTGGCAGACTGCTCCCTACGGACATGGCTCTCCGAGACTCTGAGGCCAACTGGGGCCCATGACAATCTTGAGAGTTTGAACTCTTTGTGGATCCATGAACACGCCCCAGTGGGCGCTGCACCAGGCTGTCTCCCCACCACCCCCCGGCCCCGAGCCCCTTTAGGGCAGGGACAGCATCTCACTTGATGTTCCCACAGTCCAGTCTGGGGCTGGTGGAATCAGCAACAAGAGCATGCTGACCAGGTGGGCAGGCAGATGGCCGGTGGGTAGGCTGAGCCTCAGGGCTTGAAGGGAAGCCAGAGAAAGGGCAAATGACAACAGCCCACGGGCCGACAGCATGACCCGGGGTGCGGGCCCAGCCGGTCGTGTGCAAGGTCCCTGGGGACTTCCTGTTGGGCACACCAACCCACCACCCTGCTGCCTCCCAGAGTCCAAGAGGAAGGGGTCCTTGAAGGCCTGGCCTGTGACCAGCTGAGAGGACAACTCCCAGTCGCCAGGCCAGGGCCAGGCAGACTGTCGTCTAGAAGAGGCGGGAACAGGCTCTGAGCCTGCGATGCCAAGCAGGGCTGAGCCAAGCAGGGCTGAGCAGGGCTTTGCTCCCAAAGGCCTCTAGATCTGAGCGGAAGGTGATAGCAACAGAAAAAACTGACCCCTGCTCCTCCCATCCTTAGGGTCCAGTGGCCACCGCCCTCCCACCTCTGGCACCCAGTCCACGCCCCATCATGGTTTTGATTGCCTTGAGGGCCACGCCCTTCTCTCTGCGAGGTCTCCAGCACTGGCAGGGATTTATAAATAAACACATACCTGTATGAATTCACTCTTATTAACTGATCACATGCATGTGTGTGTCCACACATGTGTTCCCAGCCATCTTCTAAGCACCTGAGGTGAACTCATTCATTTACTCATTAAAAGAGCTCAATCAGGCAAGGCTCATTATTACCCCACTTTACCGAGGAGGAAACTGAGGCGCAGAGATGCTAAGTTATTTGTCCTTGGTCCCACAGTTGAGATTCGAACGCTGGCAGTCCAGCTGAGCTAAACGAGACCTTGCCAGGATCCAAGGGCTTCGCTGAGGCCTGCCACCTCACACTGGCCACCTAGACCCAGGACCCACGGAGAGGGATCATCACAGCTTGGCAGCTACTGCTGTGACTACAGCGATAAGGGAGGGAGAACAGAGGCAAAGGGCCCCCTCCAAGCAGAGCCTTTGTAGGGAAAGACTGTCCCGTGAAGGTGGGACAGGAGGCCTCTGGTGAATGCCCAGGCCCCACTCTAGCCACCTCCTCCAGGAAGCTTCTCGGCTGACGCCTGCTTGCCCAAGGCAGGGGATCAGGTCCTGCTGAGTCAGGGTCCAGCCCAGGAAAAGAGAAATGAGTGGTTTCAGGAAAGCATAGCATGTGGGAAAACCCCAGGGACGGGGCAGGGACCCCCTACCGAGAAGAGGGCCCACGGAACACCCCCCCCCCCCGGCCAAAGTCCCAGCCCCTGAGGGAAGGCCCAGCTCCAACCCCAAGGTCCAGCTAAGGCCCAGCTGGGATGTCACCACCGACTCCTTGCCCTGCAGTCCACAGCTCTGCCCCATTCCTGAGCGCGTCCTCCACAGCCCCACTCTAAGCCTTCCCTCACTGTCTCCTCCTCCTCTCCGCCTTCCCCCACCATCTCAGCCATGGAAGCCCACCTCAGAACACAGCTCAGTGGGCCTCATCCTCTGGGCAGCCTCCGACATTCCCTCTTGCCTGCACCCCTGGCTCTCTGCCCCTTCAGCTCTTTCACCTCTAGCGGAGGGATGTGCAAACCCACCTGCTCTCCCACCACGCCAGGGCAAGCCTGGCACCCGGGGCAGGGGCAGAGGATTAGAGAAAATACACAGAGTCTGTTTTATTGGATTACAGAAAACAGAGCAGACCTCACACTTGGGGCTGGGGGAGACACAGGAGGGTTTCAAGCCAGAATGGGTAAGAGTTGTAGAAACCAGAAACACTTCTGAGAGTTCACAAAAGCACTGCTGATAACTACGGCAGGGCAACAGGCTTTGCGGGCCTGTCCCTGGCAAAGTGAGGCATGGGATCACTCTCGTTAAGGACGGGGCTTTAGAGTCATGCAGAGCTGGGTTTGAATCCCAACCCAGCCACTCTTTGGTTCCATTCACCCCAGAGCCTTAGTTTTCCCTCTGACTGTCTCCAGGCTTACTGCCAGCCACGTGACCTCGGCACAACCTCCTCACAACCTGAAGGAGCCTCAGACCTGGCAGACTGGGCCAGGAACCTGCTTCACAGCCTCGGCCCCTCTGCCATCTCCTCCCCACCCCGTTCCTCCCCTTTCCCTTCATTTCTCTCTGGCTACACCAATCTCGACCAAAGAAACCAGGCCTGACCTTGGGAGCAGGAGGGCCACTGAGTGGTGTGCCCTGTATCTCGGGTTGATCCTTGACTGAGCCACAGTGCATAAGCTCATACCTCCAGGACTTTGCATACGCTGTTCCTTCCACCTGGAACTCCCTTCCCTGTCTGGCCTACCCTTTCTCCTCCAAAAGGCCCAAATCATATATCCTCCCCGTTACTGCAGGCCTCTCTCACACCTCAGGCTGGTGTGGGGCCACCCCAGGGCTTCCCCAGCCTCCACGCTTCTGATCACTCAGGATGGTTGTGTCGGTCAACGTCTGCTTCACTGAACTGGCCTCAGAGGTCCAAGGCCCCAGGCTTACGCTCCATCCTAAGGTTAGGGCCTTCCCCTAAGATGTCATACTGGCTGCGGAGGGACCCAGCCCAACCCCAGCCCCTGGACTCTCACCAGTCTCTGGGGACACGCCTTCCACCCTGGCACGCCCTTTCTACAGGGCCCAACTGTCCCAGCTGTCCACTTCCTCAATCATGCCCTGGTCTCCTCAGGGCCAGGCCTCAGTCCTATGCCTCTCGCTTCCTCTGTGGCTGCTGCCCTTCTTCCTCCATCATGAGACCCACAGGCCACCCCCACCAGCACTTCCCTGGTTTGGTCCGTCCACTTCTGCCCAGGCCCCAGCACAGACAGTCCATACTGGGGTCTCATTTGCTAGTACGAGGTGTCTGCAGCCACCTCCCACCCCGGGAGGCCCTGGGGCCAATCCCTTCCCTGTGCCAGCAAGACCCAGCACAGAGAGGGCTTCAGCAAGCACGTGTGGAATGACTGAATGACTCCGCCCTATTCGCATCCCAATTCCTGGAGAAGGGGAGCAGCCCCCGTTCCCCACCCCTCTATACAGCAGCACCTGACTAACCCAGGGGCCACCCTCACAACCAAGGCTTCACCCAGCTCTCAGCACATCAGCAACCCCTTGCTAAGCACCCACTATGTGCCAGGCATTCTGTTGAGGACTCTTTCACTTAACGATCTGTTGTGCTCAGGACATGCCTCCTCTTCCAGGAAGTCTATCCAAGTGCTCCCTCCTCTAAGCCTGCACAACCTGTTGGGCCTTTCATGGTATTTCCACCATCAGACTACACTGAGTGTCCCCACAGGACAGCCCTGCTGTCATGGGCAGGAGGTGGCCCAGCCCCATTTCCCAAGGCAGCTCTACACGCTTCTTCCCAGGCCTGGCCCTGGGCTGGCTCCTGAGGGCCACAGAGAGGGAAAGGTCAGCCCTCAGGAAGCTCTCAGAAGTACTGGTCCCTCCCGAGGGTCCAGCCCAGGGCTGGCCTGGCAGGAGGAGAGGTGCCCTGTGGAAAGGATAAGTGGAAGAGATGAGCCCGGAGCACAGAGCAGGGCTGGGGAGTGCCGGGTACATGGACGGGACCAGGCCGGGGTCCTCCCCGTGTCCCCAGTGACCTGAGCACAGGCCTGCGGAGTTCGTGAGGGACCCACGGCAGCACCCCACATCGCCTAAGTGCGAGTCTTCTACACGTCTCCTGCCACCGTGGGCTGGGGCTGGGAGGGCCAGAACCACAGCACTCTTGAAGTTGACAGTGAGATAAGCTACACACAGCCCCCTCAAGGGCATCCTGAGAGGGGTGCAGGGAGCTGGGGACAGGCCCCAGAACTAAGGAAGTCAGCACTGGCCCCCGAGGGGCAGAGACCCCACACAGGGGCAGTCTGTGGGGGCAGAGTCTGAGAAAAGGCCCAGAAAACAGACACTGGGGGATTCCAGTGGATCTGGGAAAGGCTTATGGGGAGAGGAAGGGAGGAGAGAAGGGGAGGACAGGAAAGAAGGAGAAAGAGAAGAAGTGGAGAAAGTGAAAGAAGACACAGAACTCAGAGAGAGAAAAAAGAGAGGGGAACAGTAGCATCGAAAGCCGGCCCAGAGGAGACAGATGGACAGACACTCCTGCCCTCCCAGACCCTCAGGTGCGCCTCCCTCCCTCCCACCCACCGGACAGTCTAGCCCTGGGCCCCTTGCTCACCCTCAGACGCCAGCTGGGTTCTGAGGCCAAGGACTCCCGGCTCCGGCCAGGCAGGCTCAGCGTGTGTGCAAGTGTGTGTGGTGTGCCTGCCTGTGCACGCCTGGGCTTCCCTTGCAGACAGCCTGGCCCTGCTCCCCGGGCTGCGCGCTCTCGGGGTATCTGGGCCCAAGCGTGGCTCTGTGTGCCAGGGATTCGTGTGTCTGAGTGTCTGTAAATCACTTCTCTGCCTGTGTATGTGTTTCTGTGTGTACTTGGGGATCTGTCCGGGAGAGACCGTGTGTGTGTGTGTGTGTGTGTGTGTGTGTGTGTGTGTGTGTGTGTGTGTGTGTGTGTGTGTGTGTGTGCCTATGTGTGCACCCAGTTCTGGTCTCCCAGCGGCTTCCTGCTCTCCGCCTCCCCACCCCCTGCAGCCCAGGCCAACACACACACTTCCTGAAAACACTGAAAAAGAGAAAAGTCACCCAGAATCCCCCGGGGCAGATACTTCCTCCCCGCCCCCAGGCTGCACCCCCTCCAGCCAAGCTGGGATGGGACAACCAGCAGTGTCTGTTGCTCTCGTGGGGCCTCATAGGGTGTATGCCCGGGAAGCTCTGACCCTGGCTAGCCCGTGTGTGGCCTCTCGGCCCACCCTGCCCCACAAGGAGGCCCAGAGAGGCTGGGAAAGAGACTCTCTGAAGAAAGCAAGTTCTGCCCCGGCAACAAGTGATCAGCCTTCAGGAGGACCAGGGATTGGCTGGGCTGCAGGACAGTCAGGGCACAGGAGGGAAGCCTCCCAGTGCCGTGCTGCTGGGCAGCTGCCCCCACTGGGCAAATATTCCCTTTCCTGAGGTATCTCGAGTTAACCAAGGAAACTGAGGGCCAGAGCAAGCTGGGGGAGGAGGACCTGTGAACTGATCCTGGAGCCCCATATCAGAAATGACCCCTCTATGACTCTCAGGGAAGCAAATTTAGAGGGCTCATGTCTGACACCAGCAGTTGAGTAGCCCTGGCCAGAGGCCAGGAGGCAGAGTCTGAACACTGTCTTCCTCTGCTGGGCTGGGTGACTTTGAACAAGTTTCTCAGCATCTCTGGACTCCTCAGCAAGTTCCCCACTACATGGTAGGGGGCCGGGCACAGTAGCTCACGCCTGAAATCCCAGCACTTTGGGAGGCCAAGGATCCCTGGAGGCCAGGAGCTCGAGACCAGCCTGGGCAACGTAATAAGACCCCATCTCTACAAAAAACATTCAAAAATCAAGCTGGGTGGGGTGGCATGAGCCTGTCGTCCCAGCTACTCAGGAGGCTGAGGCAGGAGGCTCGCCTGAGCCCAGGAGTTCAAAGTTGCAATGAGCTGTGATCACACCATTATACTCCAGCCTAGGTAAGACCCTGTCTCTTATCATGGTAATAATACTAATAATAATGGTAGGGAGTACAGACTCTGGGGGTGAAGTGCAGTCATCCCAGGCCAAGCAGAACGGTGAGCCTGGTTCTGAGAGCCCTGGACCTTGCCAGGGCAGGGAGGAGGGATCCCTATGCCTGCTTGTTTTCTGAGTTGCTTACACCTTGGTTTGCGGCCTAGGATCCTAGCCCAGCCTTGTTCTTCCCACCTGCCTCCTCTGAAGGTTCCTCCCTCTCCAAAACATCCAGGGTGACATGAGTTAGGTAGTGGGATAAGGGAAAGGGATTAGGGTGATGAGTTCAGAGCATGCTGAGAGCACTTACTGGGTGCTGAGTCCAGGCACATGTCTACCTACACACACCCCAAGCTCAGTACCTGGCAGCATGCAAGCTCTTGCTGGTATTCATCTGTTCACTCACATCAGGGGTCCCCAACCCAGGGATTGCGGACCAGTACCGGTCCATGGCATGCTGGGAACAGGGCCACACAGCAGGAGGTATGTGGCGGGCGAGTGGAGCTCCACCTTCTGTCAGATCAGAGGCAGCATTAGATTCTCATAGGAGTGTGAACCCTACTGTGAACTGTGCGTGCGAGAGCTAGGTTGCATGCTCCTTATGAGAATCTAATGCCTGATGATCCCCTCCACACTGGATTGTGGAAAAACCATCTTCCATGAAACCGGTCCGCAATGCCAAAAAAGTTGGCGACCACTGTCCTGCATGATGAGCACGTACCAAGGGCCTATTAGGCAGTCGGGACTGCTCCAGTTGCCAGGGATTCAGGGATAAACTCCACAGAGACCCTGGCCCTGGCGGGGCTGACATTCTAGCGGGCTCACTCTCCTGGCAGCACATGGCCACACGTGTGTGCACACACAGGCTCATGCCTGACAGCACGCAAATAACACACAAGACAGTTCACTGCCCAAAGAGAATGCACTGCAGCAGGACACAAGAGCACATGTATGTGTGCATGAAGGTCCCGATGAGCCCACACACAACACTTCATGTCACCACTGAGACTGTGCAAATCCCTACAAGCTTTACATCTTAGAATCACAGATTGTCACACTCAGAACTGGTGCGTATGGGTAAATACACAGACACAAGAACCCCTGACAGCCAGCACAACACCCACACCCACACGTACAGGCACACACATGCAGACTGGCCCCAGCATGCTCTCACACTGAGCCAGGACCCTGAGGGTACACACGAGCCCACACACGATCCCCAGACTCCACCAGGAGCCTGCTGACAGGCTCAGGTCCCACATGATCATGTGAGAATGGCTCTAAGATTGAGAGAGAGAGTTCCCCAAACAGAAGTAGGAAGGTCACATCCTGAGACACTGCGGCGGGACCCCTGTAAGGGGGAACAGGAGCAGTGTTCCACCATGTACCACGGAGCCTCAGGGGATAGGACAGGCAGTCAGGCTGTATGTTGGCCCCCACCCTGATCACCACAGGGCCTGGTCTTGGCCTGTTACATAAACGTGAGGCTCTGCCAAATGAGTTGAGTTTTTCTACCCCAGGTTTTTAAAGTCTTAATGTAACTCATGAGGACCCCAATTGCCAGAGACCCCGGGACAAAGGAGGCCAGGCTTGGCAGCTCAGCCCCTGCCTCTCTTTGCCCTAAGGAATAGTCCAAAATTGCAAGCAATAATTTCCTACCAATTCTCTTAGCACAGAGTGAGTTTTGGGGCCTCTAGCTACAAGAGCCAGACTCCTGGCCATGGGTGCCTGACCTCCAGAGGCTGGCCAAATGGTTACGTATCTGAGAGCAGGGGCTGCCCCGAGGCCCAGGAATGGCCTCTCACCCTCCCCAGCAAATCTCCCCAACTCAGATGTCAGTGCCAGGCAGGCCCTAGAAGAAGGCTGTGGAAGATCATGGAGGGCACCTGATGGGGAAACTGGCCCAGAGGGGCAGCTCCGCCTCAGAGTTCCATGGCTAGCTGGGCCTCACCCAGGTGTCCTGCTGCCTAAACAGAATCCCGGCCTCCGCTCCCCCACTGGGGGTTTTGTCTCCTCAGCCTTGGTGAGCTCCCTAAGGACAGGGCCCTACCTCCTTCCGTTGTTCACCCACTCTCAATCCTCCAAGACAGACAGACAGACAGTCTCTTTCTTTCTCCCCCACTCAGGTGATGGAGTTGAAAGGAAATATAACTTATTCCTGCAAGCACTTGAATGGCCACTAGAGGGCGCAACGGCACCAGGAAACCAGCTTCCAGCCAAGATCCTGTGGGGAACCCTAGTTACCAGATGGGTGAACCCAGCAGAGACACAAGCCCCTTTTGTACTTCCACCAATCATACATCAAAACCTTACAGCCCTGGCTGGGCCTTCAAGGTCCCTGACTTGATGCTACTCCCTGCGTAGGGAGAATCTCCCAAATCCTCCCCACAGGACCCCCTGAGTATGCACTTGGCATCAATCCAGCCAGTGCCCTCATCCCTGCTCAGCCTTAGTTTCCGTGCTTGAAGCAGGACGTCAATCTCCCAGAAGGCTTGCTGCAGGGATCAACGAGATCGGGTGAGCAAAGAAGCCAGCACAGTGCCAGCAAGAACAGGCACCAGGAGACCTCTCTCTGCACATCCCTTCCTCCTCCAAAAAGCCTTCCAAGATCAGCCTGACTTGGACCAAGTGCACTCATAAATCCCCATTACCCCCTGAACACACCACTAGCCCTGTCTGGGGATGCTCCCTCATAGCTGGGCAACCCAGCAAAGGTAGGCAGGGAGGGCACATGGGAAGGAGATTAAAATGGAACGTCCACAGACACAGGAGGAAGCTCAAGAAAACAAGGGGTGCCAGGAGTCAAAGAGGGAGAAAACAGATCTGAGGAGGAGGGAGGGCCAGTTAGGATGAGGCCTGAGAAGTGTCCAGGATTCGGTGACATTTGGCAGTGGGAGAGGGTGTGAGGGCAGGGTGTGGAGCACAAGCTGGGAACGGGGCCATCCCCCTCGCCCCCCCACACTTCCACCTCCAGCCATCCCCACCCGTACCCACTCCGCCCTTTCCATTTCCTCCACATGTTGCCTCCTGATGCCAGAATGCACCCCTATCTCCCAAAGTATCTTACACTTGCCAGGTCCCAAACTAAACGCCAGACTTCCTTCCAAGATTGCTTCTGTCCCTGGGTCGCTGGACCAGGACAGCACGGTCATACCATCGTCTACCCAAGATGGAAACCTGGAGGCCTCACCCTCCCTGCCCAACAGTCCAGATGCTCTGTGGCACTGTGACTGAGGGCCTGAACAGCACTCCATCCTCCCTCCTGTGAGCCCTGCACACGCTGTTCCCTCCCCGTGAAGTGCCTTTCCTCCCCCAGGGCCAAAGGCCACAAGCTCCTCACCTACCCTCTGGGAACCTCTGCCGTGTGCCCATCACATCCACTCACCTCGTCAGCAGGCGGGGAGGCCCGGTGCGGGGGGGCACGGGTGGAACACTCGGCTCTGCCAGATGCCGCTTGGTGGGCAGCGGGGGCAGCACAGGGTCTGGGG
>NW_007256843.1:192298-198449 GCF_000164805.1 Carlito syrichta
CGCGGGGCAGGGCGGGGTGCAGGCGCTGGGGGCGTGTGGGCACGGAGCAGGCCAGCCAGGATGCGGCGCCGGTGGCCGGGGAGCAGCATGCCCATGTCCAGCAGGCGGGCATCGCTGAGGCCCTGGCACTCAGTGGCCCACACCAGTCCGTGCTGCTCGAAGAGCCCAGTGTACTGCTCCAGATGCAGCGCTCGCAGCCACTCGGCCACTGACAGCACAGTGTCCCCGGCCTCTGCCATGGTTCCTGCCAGCAGAGGCCCGACCGGCGGGGCTCTGTCCAGACCTAGAAGAGACAGATGGGTGCAGGTCAGAAGCACAGGTCAGAGGTGCAGGTCAGAGGCGTGGCTGCCCTCGGTCAGCACTCCTCATGGTTCTCTCAGGCCCTGGGTTCAAGTTCCATCCTTGAGCTTCCTCCCCCGTGCTTCTTGCGCCAGGCAAGGCCAGGCTCTGCTGGGTCTCTGAACACACAGGTCTTTCCCTCCGCCTAAACCCTCTGCCCTGCCCCTGTGGCCTCCCGGCATTCAGCTCATGTCTCCTGCTCCAGGAAACCCTCCATGACCTCCAGGGTTGGCACCACCTCACACCCCCACACAGAGCTTTGGCCACTGATGCGAGACTGGCCAGTGGCATGATTGGTGCTGTGTCTGCCACCACCTCCCTACTGCCCTCTGCAAGACCCAGGCCAGGGCCCAATTTCTTCTGAGGCACCAGTTCCCGGTTGAGGGCAAGACCCAGAGGCCTAGTGAGTGTACGCTGAAGGACACCACTGTTGGTCCCTCTGGGTGCCCAGTCTAGGGGCTGCACCTACCTCATCCCAGCCCTGTATCCCTGGAGGAAGCAAATGCTCTAGGATGTGAGCAGCCTCAGCCTCAGCCTCAGCCTCATCTGGGGTCCCGACCCTGTGAGGGAGCAGGCCCTCCCAGCACCGAGGCCAGTGAAGGCCATGCATTCATCTGTTCTTTCAAAACAGCCTTGCCCTGGGCATGGGACTCAGCCTCCTTCCCCATACCCACAGCTCTGCCTGGTGGGAGTCTGGAGTGGAAGAGACCAGAAGAGATGGTGAGGAATAGGCCATCTGAGCATCTCCACAGGTACGAAAGAGGCATATGACAAAACCCAACAACCAGCTGACTTACACAAACAAAATCCTACTAAAACAGACACAGACTGATACCTCTCCTTAAACAAAAACTATCACCTTACTCAATGGAAAAACAATTTTAAAATCCTATTAAAGTTACAAATGAGACAAGGATATCCATTTCACTATTATTATTCACATGGCTCTAAAGTTCTAAACAATAAACAAGAAGTATCAAACTTGGGAAGGAAGAGATTAACAACTCATTAGTTGCCAAGGATATGAGTTTTATGTGAGAACACCCAAGAAGCTCAAATGATAAACTACTGCAACCAGTGACTTTGTTTAGTGAGGTAACTGGGCTCAAAATCAATATAACAGAAATCAACATTTAAAAGCAATAATCAGGTAGAAACCAGGATGAAAGGCCCCCCATTTAAAAGTTTATCACAAAATAGAAAACACTAAGAATAAACATCATAAGAAATACACAATATCTGCCGGCCGCGGTCACTCACGCCTATAATCCCAGCGTTTTGGGAGGCAGTGGCAAGAGGATTGCTTAAGGAGTTCAAGACCAGCCTGGGCAACTCGCCAAGACCTCATCTTTACAAAAAATAAAAAAATTAGCTGGTCATAGTGGTATGCATCTCTAGTCCCAGCTACTTGGGAGGCTAAGGTGGAAGGATCACCTGAGCCCAGGCGGCTGAGGCTGCAATCGCGATGATCAAGCCACTGCACTCCAGCTTGGGCAACAGAGTGAGACTGACTCAAAAGAAAAAAAAATACACATTTATTTAAAAATTTAGAGTATTACTGAGGGGCAAAAAGAAGACTGGACAAATGGCAAGGCAGAATAAGTTCTGGATAGAAGACACCATACAGATATTAATTCTTTCTGCATTATCTGATAAATATGCACAATCCAATATAATATATATACAGAATTCTTGTCTGAGGCTAGACAAGGTGATCTGAAAATTCATGTAGAAAAATAAGCCAGCAGAGGCTAGGCGCGGTGTCTCAAGCCTGTAATCCCAGTACTTTGGGAGGCCGAGGGGAGAGGATTGCCTGAGTCCAGGGGTTCGAGACTAGCCTGGGCAGTTTAGTGAGACCTTGTCTCTACAGTAAATAACAAAAACTAGCCAGGCGTGGTGGCGTGCGTCTGCAGTTCCGGCTTCTCAAAAGGCTGAGGTGGAAAGATCGCCGGAGCCCAGCAGGTGGAGGCTGCAATGCCGTGAGCGTGCCACTGCACTCCAACCTGGGCGACAGAGTGAGACTCCGACTCAAAAAAAAGAAAAAGAAGCAAGCAGGAAGAGCCAGAAACATTCTGGGAACAAGGGGTGAGGGGAAGGGAAAAGGAGTAGGAATCAGCCTCGCCACAAATTAAAACATGTGACAGGCCAGGTCCGGTGGTTCACGCCTGTAATCCCAGCACTTTGGGAGGCCGAGGTGAGAGGATTGCCTGAACCCAGAGTTTCAAGACCAGCCTGGGCAAGCTGATGAGACTTTTTCTCTAAAATTAATAAAAAAATTAGCCAGGCGTGGTGGCGTGTACTTGTAGTTCCAGCTACTTGGAAGGCTGAAGCAGAAGGATCGCCTGAGCCCAGCAGGTTGAGGCTGCGGTAGCTGTGACTGTGCCACTGCACTCCGACCTGGGTAAGAGAAAATTCGACTAAAAAATAATAATAATAATAATAAATAAAATAAAATATACTATAGAGCCACAATAATTAAAATAGTATATGGTACCAGAACATGAACAGGCAGATCAATTAAACAGAACAGAAAGTTTAAAAGAAGACCTAACACATATAAGAATTGAGTGTACAATAAAAGTAGTACCTCAAACTTGCAGGGAAATGATGGATTATCAAGTTGTTGGGACAACTCTGGAACAATCTAGAAAAAAACTAAGGTGGTCCTCACCTCACACCATTCAACAGAAAAAATTACAGATGGATCAAAGATTTCAGTACAAAACATAAAACTACGAAAGGATTTTAAAAATCATCTCAGAGCCAGGAGTGGTGACTCTCACCTGTAATCCCAGGACTTTGGGGAGGCAGAGGCAGGAGGATCACTTGAGGCCAGGAGTTCAAAATCAGCCTGGGCAACATAGTAAGACCCCATTTCTAAAATACAAAAAAACAAAACAAATTGCTGGGTGGGGTGGTATATGCCTGTAGTCCAATATAGTCCAAGCTACTCAGGAGGCTGAGGCAGGAGGATTGCTTGAGCCTAGGAATGACTGATCAAGGCTGCAGTGAGCTATGGTTGTACCACTGTACTCTAGCCTGGGCAAGAATGAGACTCCTGTCTAAAAAAAAAAGATCATCTCAGAGAGATGAAAGCCTTTTAGAAATGACACAAACTCAGAAGGTATATAGAAACGATGGAAATATTCAACTCAATAAAAACCAGGTATTCCTGCATGACAAATAGCACCATAAGCAAAGCCAAGAGACAAATGACAAACTAGGGGCTACCCGCCACTCACATCCCAAACAATGGGCTCATTTTCCTAAAGGCCGACCAGCTTCCAGAAATAAGGAACAGATCAATAACCTAACAGAAAAACGAGGAAAGAAAAGGAACAGAAATTCACAGAAAGGAAGAGATAAGTGGCTCTTAAGCTCATGAAAAGGAACTTCATCTCCCCACACTAGGAAATACAAATGTAAAACACACTGAAATACCGCTTTCCACCCATTAGACTGTCCTGGAGCAGAAACATGTGAAAATACATGGGCACCGACACTGGAGAGAGTGTCTCTAGGGAGGGTAGTGCTACTAACTGAAAACCCGGGAGCTGCAGCCCTCTGGCCCAGGCACCTGTAGACATTCTTCCTACACGTTCACTGGCACACGCCTGAAAATGACATATGTAGGTGACTGGCTGCAGCGCCTGTGTTTAATAAAAAGAGATTGGAAATAATCCAAATGTCCAGCCATCGTACAATGGTTAACTACATTATGGTGTAGTCATCCAATACTGCATAGCCATAAAAAATGAGGAAATGTCTTTCATATTGGCGGGGGATGACCCCCATGATATATTGTGAAATCAGTAAAGAAAAATGCAGAACATTCTATCTCTTATGAGGAAAAAACCAAGGCATGGAGCAGCGTGCATGTAGTAAATGCACAAAGAGTATCTGAAAAAACACACGGGGCAGGGTGATGACACTGACCTGTTTCCTGGGGGGAGGAAACTTGAGGGCTGGGGGGACGGGGGGAACAGAGGTAGATCCAGAGTTCATGGGACTTGAAGCTTACACAATTTGGATGCCTTCTTTTAAAAAAGAAGGCCAGGCACGGTAGCCTGTAATCCCAACATTTTGGGAGGCCAAGGCAGAAGGATTGCTTGAGCCTGGGAATTTAAGACCAACACAGTGAGACCTTGTCTCTGCAAAAAATTTAAAAATGAGCCAGGTGTGGTGGCAAGCACCTGTAGTCCCAGCTCCTTGGAAGACTGAGGCAGAAGGATCGCCTGAGCCCAGGAGGTTGAGGCTCAGAGTTCAATTTTTAACTATGTGAATTTTAAAAATAATAATAATTTTAAAAGGTTACTTGAAGGACCCAAAGGGAGACATAAACAGAAATACACCTGATGTTCTTGGCTCTCAACATTGTCAAGACATTGGTTCTTCCAGGGTGAGGCTAGAACTTTAACTCGATCCCAACTAAAATTACCAAGTGGGATTTCTTTAGACAGGCAGATCCTAATGTTCATATATAGTGATATTAAAGATGTGTTGTTAAGTGGAAAAGCAAAGTGCAGAGCACTATTATGAAAATAGCTAGGCTAAAGAAAAAATATACATATATTGTATATACGCAAATACATATACAGATACATACGCATATGTATATACAAATATATATACTCCGGACAGACACACAAGAAACTGCCTTTGGGGAGAAGAACTGGCAGCCAGAAAGATAGGAGAAACTATGCCCATCTGTATCTTTTTAATTTTGTGCCATTTTCCAATAAATAAATAAAATGTAAAAGAGAATGTGATCATCATGAATAGGGCCCGGGAACGAGAAAATAAAACAAAACTCACCAGACAAGGAGGTGATCAAATGAGCAGATGCACATGTCCCCACACCCCCACAATCCAGCCTACTGGTCCCTGCCTTGACCCCTTCCGAGCCCAGCGGGAGGCTCTCTGCTTGCTCTCTGAGTCTCGCCCTCTGTCTCTCAACCTTAGTTCTCAAAAGGCTAAACCGGACATTAGGTCTCAGCCTCCACCAAGCCTCCCCCGACTTCAGTGCTGGGGCTGAACCTGCCACCCCCAGCCCAGCTCCCACCTCCCCAGTCCCTGACTCACCACGGGGACTGCCAAGGACGCCCGGGTCCTCCCAGAAACGGCAGCTACTCTGGACGGCTCTGCATCTCGGCCTGAGGCGGGGCTGTAAGGACAGGAATGAAGAAGGTCCATGAGACAAGGCCACTTTGAGCAGCCAGGATGTGAGGAGGAGGAAGAGGAGGAGGGGAAGGGGAAGGAGGTGGAAGCACAGGGAAGGGCTCAGGAACCCAAAGGAAACCAGGCAATGGAGGTCAGACCAGAGAAAGGCCTTCCAGGGGTGAGGAAGGCAGACACACAGACCTGCCCAGACGTGGGGCCCCACAGGTGGTCGGGGGAGCCAGGACTTCCCACTCTGGACCCCGGGGCCAGTGGCTGAGATGCGTGTAGGGCAGGGTGTGGTAGGGACAGATACAGCTCCACAGAGAAAGCGGTCCCCTGACACAGAGTCTGTCACATGGGGGAGGTTGAGGAAAAGGGCCCAAAGAGGGTGTTTCCAGGTAGGAGGAGAAAGAACAGGGCACTCCTGAGGGCAGGTCACTGCTCCTGCTGCGCAGACGGCTGGGTCTCTGAGGGGCCAGGAGCCAGTCGGGGGGTGGGATGGAAAGGTCCCCCTCCTCCAGGTCTAGAGCCACCAGGGTAGGGGTAACCCGAAAACTCTGCCTAATGTGTGAACATTTTACATTTTAAAAAATGTTTTGGCTGGGCTCGGTGGCTCAGCCTGTAATCCCGCGCCTTTGGGAGGCTGAGGTGA
>NW_007256843.1:198469-199415 GCF_000164805.1 Carlito syrichta
GCGGCCACTGCACTCCAGTCTGGGCGACCGAGTGAGACTCCAACGCAAAAAAAAAAAAGAAAAGAAAAAAGAAGAATAAAAAATGTTTTGTAGGGACCAGGTCTCATTATGTTGCCCAGGCTGGTCTTGACCTCCTGGTCCCAAGCAATCTTCCAGCCTTGGCTTCCCAGATTGCTGGGATTACAAACCTGAGCCACCGCACTCGGCCAAACGTTTTACATTTTCCTAGTCAGATATTTATCTTCAGTAGATTCCACAATGATCACTGCCTAGGGGAGAGCTAACAAAGATATATGTTTTAAAGGTGAATATTTTCTAAAAAGCAACTTTAAGGAACTAGTACTTCAGGTGAAAGCATCAGCAAAAACAGAGCTACTCAAGTGGCTCTGTTTTTAATTTTAAACAATATAACAGCCAGCAGTGGCCACACACAACTATTAAACACTCAAAATGTGGCCCCCAAAATCAGCTGTGCTGGATTTTGAACACAGTGGATCTTGAAGACTTAGTACAGAAAAAGAAGGCAAAATATCTCAGTAATTTTTTCCTACTGATTACATGATAAAATGATAATACTGTGGATATCTGGATAAAATATATTCTTAAAATTAAATCCATCTGTTTCTTTCTTGTTTTAGACATAGGTGTTCATTCTGTCACCCAGGCTGGAGTGCAGTGGCATAATCATAGCTCACTGTGGCCTCAACTTCCTGGGCTAAAGCAAGCCTCCTGCTTCAGCCTTCCAAACGAAGGGAACTACAGGTGCGCAACACCATGCCCAGCTAATTTTTTAATTTTTTGTAGAGACGGGGTCTAGCTATGCTGTCCAGACTTGACCTGTTTCTTTTTCATGTGACTACTGGGAAGTTTAAATTGCACTGTGGCTCCCACTATACTCCTACTGGACAGGGCTGCTCTGAACTCTTTTTTTTTTTTTTTTTTTTTG
>NW_007256843.1:199435-214613 GCF_000164805.1 Carlito syrichta
TGCTGGGCTCCGGTGATCCTTCCGCCTCAGCCTTCCGAGTAGCTGGAAATACAGGCGCGCGCTACCACGCCTGGCTAATTTTTTTTTTGGTTTATTGTAGAGATGAGGTCTCGCCAAGTTGCCCGGGCGGGTCTCGAATCCGCGGGCTTAGGCAATCCACTCATCTCAGCCTCCCAAAGCGCGGGATTATAGGCTGAGCCACCGAGCCCGGCTAGCTCTGAACTTTTAACCACTGTGTGCACTGCCTCTCAAAACACGCACTGAGCCCCTGCTGCATACGAGTCAGGCACCAGGCTAAGCGCTCAACAGATTGATCAATGATGGCCCCAACCACCCCACTGGAATGACCAGGTCTGGGAAACAGGAAACCGCTGCTCTCCTGGAGACTGGGCCTCCCTCAAGTTCCTGCACCGAAGGCCTTGGGTCAATGTCAGAGACACAGGGACTCAGCAACAACACCTCTTTGAGACAGCCCTGTTCAAGGTGCTGGAAGCATGACCCAGACCTCAGACCTGGACTGCCCCTCCAGAAACCTCAGGCAGGAAGGGATCAGACACCACCAGTTCACAAAAACAGCGCAGGGAGCCCACACCAGGCTGGGGTTCAGGGAGGGCTTCCTGGAAGAGGCAGTTTCTTGAAAAAAAAAGTTCAGAGCAGAGCCCTGCGAAGCACTACCGAGGCCAAGAAAGAATTGACAATATTCGTCTTCTGTTTGTTTAAAAATTTGATGTTTTGTGTTCATCATGAACTTTTGTGTTAATTTTGATTTTCTAAAATGGTATTAAAATATTATATACCCTACCTAGCTGGGCACAGTGACCCTACCTGTAATCCCAGCAATTTGGGAGGCAAAGGCAAGAAGATTGCCTGAGCCCAGTGGTTCAAGACCAGTCTAGGCAACTTGGTGAGACCACGTTTATGCAATCAAAAAAAAAAATTAGCTGGGTGTGGTGGCACGCCCCTGTAGTTCCAGCTACCTGGAAGGCTGAGGTAGAAGGATCACCTAAGAACAGCAGGTCGAGGCTGTGGTGGCCTTGAGCATGCCACTGCACTTTAGCCTGGGTGACAGCGTGAAACTCCGACTCGAAAAAAAAATTATATACCTTGATTATCAAGCTTTTTGGTGCTCCCTTAAATTCTGCATGCGAGGCGACTGCCTCATTTGTTCGCCCTAACCCTAGCCCTGGTTTGGAGGTTTCAGCCCCTCAGCTGCTGTGACACATCCCTGGGTCCTCATCTTCTGGGAGACAGGGACCTAGCAGAGGGGAGCAACAACCCGTTTCAACAGCATGGCCCTGAGCGGAGGGTCTACTGCCTCCCAAGGCTTCTACCCACCTCTGCTCCTGCCTCTCCTCCCCGCTTCTCCCTCCAGCACCTCCCGGCTGTGCCAGCCACAGTCTCAGCCCTGTCCAAGGCCTGTCCACTGTTCCCGATGCCCTCAAGCACTCCTCACCACCTTTAACTTGATCCAGCCCCGAAATTTACAGATGAAGAAACCAACACCCACAGGGAGGAAGTGACTTGCACAAGTCGGCAGGGACATACCCCGGACCTTAGCTAGGCTGCGCTGGTCCCGTCTATGGTTTCCCCCATGTCACTTCTTACATCAGGCAAATGGGGAGCCCTCCAAATTGTCTCCTGAAAATGAGTCAACACACCACATCCTCCCACCCTCAGGAACTGGCTCTAGGCTGCCTCCTCCAGCAGGTCCTCCCTGACTGCCCTGTGGGCTCCTAGGCTTCCCAGGCTGAGTCCCTCAGCTCAGCAGTGCTTCTGCTCTCTAGCTGCTCCATTTTTGTGGTGGTCCACCTCCATCCAACCCCCAGTGTAGCCTGGGTACATTGAAAGCCTGCATCCCCTCCTGTCCCTCCTGACTTCTAGGATGGGGCTCAAGACCTAGCTGGGCTCACAAGGGTACTCAGTCCCAATCCAGAGGTCTGTAAGGGTCGTCTGGAATCTCTAATCCTTGCCAGCCAGTCCTTCAGGTCTGCCTTGAATCCCTCTTGCTGGAGCCAAAGGTTTGGCCCTTCTGTCCTCCACTACTTTAACCCCAAAGGCAGAGTTCAGATCTCGTCACCCCTTCTCTGTCCTAGCCCAGCAACTCCCTCGTGACATTCCTATCTGCTACTGACTAGTGACACCTGTTCCACCAGCCCAGCCAGAAGGTGACCCAGAGCCTTAGCCAAGGGCAGACTCATTCCAGCCTCCCCCATTTCCTGAGTGCCTGCCACTGGGTGACTGTGCCCCATCCCTGCTGGATGTCCACTTTCGTCACCTCATTCGTTCCTGTAAAACCCCAGGGCCCAGGATTCCTCTCCTGTCATAGAGGCTGTGAGAGGTGGAAACTCAGCCAGCTGTCACCTGCTGGAGCCTACAAGGCCTTCAGAGGACAGACTGCCTCTGCCTGGAAGAGTCAGAGAGGCTCCCAGAGAGGACTCCTGACCTGGGCCTTGAAGGACAAGCAGGAGGCCATTGGGTGGAGACAGGGAGGGAGCCATTCCAGGTAAGGAGACTGTGTGAGGCCCAGGGCAGGAGCGGGCCTGGTGAGTCTGGAGACACCCATGGGACAGGAACAAGGACGCCCAGAGAGGCTGGTGACTGGCCATCTGTCCTCAGAGCCTCCTTTACATTCTGATTTGCATGTGTGAGTCAGCCCTGGGTCAGGGCAGCCTCAAGTTCCTCACCACTTCCACACCCAGCTCTGGTATCCTCCTGCCAGGCTGCCTCCCCAGATTACATCCTCAGCTTCCCCTCCGCATAGAGCTCTGCTCTGGGTACAAGAAAAGAACCAGCCCAGGCAGGAGCAGCAGGGGAGAGAGGCAAGCCCAGGGGTCTAGACCTGAGGCCTCAGCTCGTCCACCCCCCTCCCCTGAATAGTCTCCCCCCACCAGGCCCTGGGTGAGCCAACACAGGCAGGCTGGGCAGGGATCCCAGCGTCCAGACCTCAGGAAGCCCCACACAGGAACCAAGAACATACACTGCCAGCTTCAGCCAGGCCTGGGTCTACAAGCCACACCCCACAGGTCCCACAAAGGCACACCTCAAGGGCCACATCCCTCCCAGGGTCGCCGCCTCCCACCCCACCTAGTAGAACACAGCAGATCTGCCCCCTCCCTGCCACACGCAGCTCCCCACCAGCGATCCCAGTGCAAGCCCCAAGTTGCCCAAGAACCACCCCCCACCCCCTCTCCAACCCCAACCACCAAGTGATACCTCTGGGCAGGGCTGCGTCAGTCCACTGCCCTCCAGGCCTTCTCAGGACTCTGGGAACTCAAGCAAGAAGCCTTAGAGTGACTTCCCGTAGATATGAGGAACTAGGTGGGGGTTGGGTTTCCAGCCTGGCGGGTGCAAAAGTGGCCCCAGCTGCTGCAGAAACCACCTCCCTCCAGCTCACCAGCAGGGTGGCAGGTGCATCAGGTGGGCAGTAACTGACCCCTGCACCAGAAGGCCTACTTTCCGTCTCACACTGGTGGCCACTGCATATTGGCCCCAAGAAGGCACGCTGGGGTCTTCTGCTCTACCCACTTCTGTACCCGTGTCCCTGCCCTGTAACTGTCCCTGACATCAGGAGATTCCTGCCCTGTCCCATCGGTGGTATGGCCTGTCTTCTGAGGTCTTCCGAGTGCTGGGGGCTAGTGGGAAGCAGCCCCTCAGGGAAGTAAGGACAGGGCAGGGGCCTCAGGGCCGCAACAGCTTAGTGGGGAGCTGAGGGCCATCAGCAAGTCTCCAGATTCCAGGCTTGAGACCCCTCCCCATTCACGACAAGACAAGTCTGGGTTCCGGGCCTGGCTCTACCACTTCTTATCTAAAGCCCTGGGCAGGTCGTATCACACCTTGAGCCTCAGTTTCCCACTCCACAAAGCAGAGCCATCAGTCCCTGTCTCAAGAACCTGGCACCCAGCTGACCATGACATGTCACCCCATGTGTACTAGAGGTCAGCTTGCTACTTCTGCTCACTTCTCCACCACTAGGCAGTCACTTCCTGTCCCCAACCCTAAGCTCTTAGCCAGTCCTGACCAGAGGGGCCCTGGGTGCTGGGCCTGTAGTGAGGCTCCAGTCTAGACCCCCTCAGCATCTTGAGAGTCTCAGTTACCCCAGAGGCCAATGACTGACACACCCCACTCCCAGTCAAGTCCCCCTGCAGGATTCCAGACTAGACACACCACTAGATACCATGCACTCTCCTTCCCACAGGAAATTCACCAGCTCCCCTCCTTGGGGGAAGAGACACAGGAGGAAAGAGCTCTCTCCAGCCCAGGTGGAACTTTAAGCAAATTAGAAAAAAGATGCCTCTTCTTCCAGAAGCCCCACGCCAGGGCATGAAGCTCAGCAAGAAGAGAAGAAACAAGGCTAGCTTTCAGTGCTCTTTTTCCTGCTTTCACTCCCACCCACCCACCAGGTACCCTTGAGCAGTGCACAACATGCACACCCACACACGATGGACCTGGTGAGAGGCAGGATGTCTGAACAACCTTCTTGCAGTAGTCCTGTCAGCATCCCCCTAATAAAATACTAGATCAGTTTCAATAATGACCAAGGGACATTAAAGACTATGGGACAGTGGACATCCCTGGCCCCCAATTTCAGGTGTAACCCTAACTCCCACCCCGATCTTGAAAGACTTTCACTTTCTACAAGCTTCATGTTTGTATCATTTGAAGTTTCACAATTGTGCATCACTTTATAATTAGAAGAAAAGTATGATCAATGTATTTTATGTCACAGAACTGTGTCTGTGCCCCAAAACCGTCATTAGAAGGTAGTTTTATGATTCCAAATATAACATGAATATATGACCAACAGAATTATTATAAGTGAAATGGCTGATTTCCTGGGTCATCTTGACTGGAGAATAAAAGAATGAGACCCGAAGTCCCCTCCCTGCTGCCTAGTATCTTCCCAGGGTCTAAGACAGGGCTAATCAGATAAGTTATCCTCCCAGGTACACAGAGGCCAGCGGCAGAGTGCAGCCCTCAACTCCCACATGGGAAGGAAATGAGCCCCACTGGGAAGCAGACGCCAGGGTCCCCACGGAGTGTCCTTCAGACACCATCCGGCCCCACCCTGGTCTGAACCTCACCCAGGAGTCGCCTTCTTGCCCAAACCCCACCCCAGGATAGGATCAGGTGAGGTCAGGTCGGAAATGAGGTGTGGGATGAGGTGGGACAGTATGAAGTACTTCACTTGCAAATCAGTGAAGCCGACAGGCAATGGTTTGGTTTTAGGGCTTGTCAAAAAGTCTATTACACCCGACCCGCTCCAGCTCCACCATGTACCCATCCCCCAACGGGTCACTGGGGACCACTGCCCCCCTCCCCAACTCCTGCCTGGCCTACTATGTCTTGATGCACCCTTCCCTTCATCTACGCTGCCCCCGTTCACCCCAGGCCTCTCAGCTTGCCTGCATCCCTGGGCCCCCATCCCTGAGTCCCCCGCCCCGGCCAGTGGACTCATGCGTTACAAGGCAGAACTCCTGACCCTAACCCTCCACGGGGCTACCTCACCTAGCTCAGGCCCTTCCCAGTCTGAAGGGTGACCTGTGGAGACCTCGGGGCACCAACCACAAGCATCCGGGCTCTGGCCCGGCCCCTACCCTCAGGCACAGACACAGCCTACAGGGCTTGGGGGCTTCCTGAAGACCCTCCCCCACAGAAGGCAAGGGAGGCCTGAGGAGCCACAGAAAGACTTCAGGGAGAGCCTCCTCTGTGACCAATGCCCTCGAGGGGGAGTGGAGGGGACTCTGAACACTGCGAATGAGGCAGAAACAGGAAGAAAGGAGGCTGACCGCAGGAGGGTGGGAGCATGCAGTGCTGACCACAGACTCAGAGGTAGGAGTGGACAGGTCCAGAGTAGCACACAAGCCCCAGGGGGAAGGGACAGAAGGCTGCTAGGCTCGCCCCTCTTTGGGGGCCCTAAAGCTCCTGCCCAGGGAGAAGGAGGGGCTGGGTGAATGCCTCTGCTCCCCAGAACCAGAGACCTAGACCTGCCCAGTCTCTAGGGCCACCCCCTCCCCCGGAATGGGGAAGGCAGAGATAAGCAGCCCCTTGGGCTGGAACCTGAAAGGGAAGCTGCTCACGTTGGCTGGGCGAGGTGACCAGATGGGCGGGGTGGGGCGGGGCTGGGCTGGGGGCTGGGCCGGAAGTGGGGGAGGGAGCCACGGGCTTCAGCCTCCAGCTTGATGCCACTGCATAACCAGACAACAGGAAAGGTTCCCTGACCTGGCCTCCCCTCTCACACCAGTTTTCCAGCAGGGCCACAGAGAGCACTGGAGCCAGGCACAGTGGCTCATGCCTGTAATCCCAGCACTTTGGGAGGTGGAGGGGAGAGGACTGCCTCAGTCCAGGGGTTGGAGACCAGCCTGGGCAACTTGGCAAGACTCCGTCTCTACAATAAATCAAAAAATTAGCCCGGAGTGGTGGGTGGTACACGCCTGTGGTTCCAGCTACTTGGAAGGCCAAGGCAGAAAGACTGCCTGAGCCCAGCAGGTCGAGGCTGCCATGGCTGCGAGCGTGCCAATGCACTCCAACCTGGGCGACAGAGTGGGACTCCAAGCACTGGAGCCCACTTGCCCAACTCAGCCATCCAGCTTAAAGCAACAGAAGGTTGTGCTGTTGTCGGGCCTACCAGCTACCTGGCACTGCACCAAACACATCACGTGAACTGCCCCATACAATCAACCTAGAAAGCAGGTGAGGTAGCCCGCTTTACAGATGAGAAAACTGCTTCAGGGTGGCTAAGTAACTTTCTCAAGGTCATACAGGAGCCAGAATCTCAACAAAAAGCCCCTTGAGGAGACAGCATGGAAACAAGCAGGGCCCAGAAAGGACACAGAGAGGTCAGGCAGGAGAGAGAGAGGGAGGTTGAGTGCCGACTGAGATGGGCCTTGAAGGCCATGCTAAGATACCCCTTCTTACCATCCAGATAACAGGAAGCCATGGAGGGCCCCAAGGTGTTCTGGGGATAGGGCACACTATGGCAGTAAGCAGGAGTTCCTCCTGCTGTGGGACTTGGGAATTCACATAACTGCTCCGAGTCTCAGTTTCCTTATCTGTGCAATGGGATTATGACAGCTCCCCCTTTCAGCTTGTGAGGACTAAAGATATGCCTTTAAAACAGATCCTCAATCTAGCCAGATGTCACTCCACTGACGTCCCACCTCCCTCAGAGTAACAGCCAGAACAAGCACATGGCCTATAAGGCCTGTGAAGTCTGTCCCTGTGCGTCCCTGCCCCTTGCCCGGACACCTGCATGGCTCCTTCCCATGTTTTCCCAGCACCTTCTCAAGTCCAAAGCCTTCCTTCCCTGACCATCCCATCTAAAAGAGCACACCACCAGCCCCTATCTCCCTGGCCTGTGTCTTTCTTCAGCATCCCACTTAGGGATATGTGTTGGCTGACATCAGACCCCTCGAAAGGAAGGCACAAGCCTTGTCTTATTCACAGTCGTATCCCCAGTGGCCAGTATCCAGAAACGCTCAATTAGTGCTTGTGAAATGTAGGAACAGCACCTACAAAGGCCTGGCTTGCAGCAGGTGCTTAATACTGGCATCTGCAATATTTGCAGCCTTTGTTGCTTCCTCCTGAAGGTCCCTTTCGTCCCCCCTCCTTCTCAGATCCTTCCCCAGGAAGCCTCTGGAGCCACTGTGGGCAGTGGCAGGGGGCTGGGCACACACATGGAGGCAGGAGCAGGGTCTGCAGAGGGTTGGACTGGGAGGCCTTCGGTCTGGGCTTGACCCCAGCTCACCCTGCTCTGGAGACCCCTGGACAGGGGTCTGCCTGGCGAGAGGGGCAGTGTGGGGGCAGTTGGATTAGGCAGGCGTCAAGGTTCAGCCCAGAGGTCTGGGAGTTGGACATTGGACTCTGAGGCTCCCTGGAGCTCTACGGGGGGTGGGGGGTTGGGGACTATCCCTTCTTTCAACCTCTGAGGCTCCCCTGGGGCACTTCCGCTGGGCTGCCTCACAAAGCTAGGGACACCCTATCACAGGAGGAAGTGTGACTCCCAGAACCCCTCATGCTGCCCAGTGCTCAGCCGCTCCCCAGAGCGGAACCACCCCAGCCTTCCAGGAGTCTCAGAGACCAGCTGCCAGCCCTGAGGCAGCCGCTGCCTCTCCCCTGCCTGCCTATCCTCCCATGGGCTCCCCGTTACCCCGTGGGGCTCCAAGGGCCTCCCCCATGGCTCCTGGCATGTGCCCCTCCCCTGCGTCTCATTCTCTCCACTCCCAGGTACCAACACCAGCACTTCACCACCAGTCCCTCTACCTGGAACATCTTTCTCTACTCACCCTTCAAGTTCAAGTGCCACCTGCTCCCGGAAGCCAAAAGTTCAAGTGCCACCTGCTCCCGGAAGCCGTCTCTGACTCCCACGGTCACAGTCCTGATCACGCCAGATGTGACCGTCTATGACTGTGTCTGTCACATACACTCTCAGCCCTGGCTGGGTGCTCTTTCAATGCAGGACCAGTATCCCGAGCCCCTCATCCCAAAGGTGGCACAAGTGAGTATCTACTGACCAAATGAGCATCCCAATGTCATACATGGAGAGTGAGTAGCCCAGCAAGTGACGACTTGCCCATGGTCACACTGCAAGTCAGTGGTCCAAGTATGGTTGGAACCCGGGCCCCAGCCTCCCAGCACCAGGTGCCCCCGTTCCACCCAGAGCTCACCTGGTTACAGCTCTACCCTCCTGCCCACCACACCCCAGCCCCACCTTATCCCAGCCTGCCCCAGGCCCAACCACCTGCTCCTTAAGCATTTAGGAACCACCTCACCCAACCCTGTTCATCCCAGAAGGGAAAATGAGACCCAGAAGGGGCAGGAACCCAGTCAGGGCCACACAGCAAGTCAGGACCCGGACCCAGGCCTTGGCCCCCCAGCCTGAGCTCAGACCCCTCCAGCTGCCTGTTCCTTGGAAGAACTGGGGGCGAGGGGAGTCCCCTCGGCGACCTCAGAGATACTGGCACAAATCCCGCCCCAAGTGGACTAGGCCAGCTCTGCCCTGAGAAATGTGGGTTTTCAGGCCACAGGCAATAGAGGTAGATGAGCGTCCTGGTTCATGTCCCTGGAACAGAACCACCAGGCACCCCGGGTTCGCACACCTTAGGCTTAGCACGTCCATCTTTAGAGCAGAGAAAGAGACAGAAGGAGGAACACCCTCAGTCTGAGCAGAAGAGGTAGGCCCTTAGTCAAGGCTCTGGCAAGGGGGACCCTGCCCCAAGCTGTCATGTTGTCATCTGGAAAAGCATCAATCCCCAATCCTCAGAGGGGGATCCCGTTCTCCCTATCAGGCACAATGTGGCCTTTGGGAACAAACTTGTGTTTTAGCTGCAAACCCACTGGAAAAAGGTCCCCACTTCAGAGACTAAGCCTCGCCCCACTCACACATCAAGGGGTGTGGAGCTGGGCCCCTCCAACCCCAACCCACAGGGATAGTGAACGCTGACCACCCTGCACAAAGTACTCCACAGAGGGATGTGGTACAGGCAGGGGCTTGGAGGCAAGACCCAGCAGGGAGCCCACCCATATAGGAAGTCTTCCAGGCCTCCTACCAGAGGGGCAGACAGGTACCAGAAAGAGCCGGGGGAGGCACTGTGACATACTGCCAAGGCCCAGCCTCCAGCACCCTATGGTGCAGATGCCTCAGATGACCTCAGATGGGCACTGGGCAGAATGGGAGATGCCTGGCTCTGCTCCTTCGAGGCTTGACCTGGGTCTGCTGAGCCACGTTCCATGCTGGCCCCAACGCCCAGCAGTGTGACCCTGACCTTGGTCTTCAGACTGGCCAGCACCAGCCTTCCCCAAGCCTTCCCCCAACCCTGACCTGGCATACACAGGGATAACTCCACTGCTATCAGAGTCCCCTGGCCTGCCTCTTCCCACTGCCAAGACAGCACTTCTGCTCCCTCCCACCCAACCCAGAGCGCTCCCATGTTTCTTGAAAGGGAGGCATCTGGTGTGTACGCTGGGGTAGTAGTTGCAGACAACACAGAGCCTGGGGGCCAGCTGTACCCCTGACACACCAGGCAGCCCTGAGATGCATTCTAGGCCTCATCTGTTTGGACAGTGTGGTTGGTTCTTGTCCTGTGCTGTTCACACCTGGGGGCTGGTGGGCCTGGATGATTCCAGGAGCTGCTCCCTCCTGTTCCTCCCAGAAGCTTCAGGCAAGCGGAGTTCATTGAAGGCACATTACCAGCTGAAGGCCCCTCACTGAGCTGGGGCTGGGGACAGACCTCGTGTTCCTGATTCTAGGCTTGACTCTAGGAAGACCCTTGGTCTCCCGTATTATGTTTGAGGGGGACAGGAGAAGGGGATGCTCAGGACAGGACAGTGCTCTCTAAGCTGGTAGGGAAGCTGGCAGAGGAGACCCCAGCACCTGGGAGGCCAACTCACAGTGGTAGCTGAGCCCTGCTCCTGTCCCCTGTCCCAGGGAACCCACTCCAGCACTGGCCTAGCCAGAGGGAGGCAGGGTCAGACCAGGTTCCTAGAGGTCCCTCCCCCACATTCCTTGCCAAAATTCCAGGTGTGGCCCCTGGTCCCACCCTGAGAATGGGGACAGAGAAATGACTATTCTGATCCTCCTCTCCTGTCCCTTTGCCTTCACAGTAACAAAGGTAAGGACAAGGAGGAAGGTGTTGTCACATCCTCCCAGGGAAGACTCTCTGGTCCCTGAATCCTGTGGGCCACTCTGGCCCTGAGCCTTCCCCGCCCCACTTGACCACAGGTGGTCCCTGCATCTTAGTCTGTGGGTTCTGGAACCAAGTCCCCAGGTCAGTCACTGACACCCCGGCTAGCACCACCAGGCAGCCTGGGAGGAGTCAGGTTCCCAGTTTGATCAGGGAGAGAGAAGTGGACTCTCTGACCAGGCAGAGAGGGCAGGGTCTGGGGCAGGGCCCAGGCACGGAGTGAAGCGCAGATCTCAGAACGCTCTACCTGGGCTCCAGGTCCAGCTCTCTTTCCTCAGTTGGGAGACCACAGGCAAGTCACCTACCTCCCACTGAGGTCAGTCTCCTCACTCATCAGCAAAATGGGGTCTGGGGGAACCACTGTATTAAACTAAAGCCACCAGGACAGGACTAGAGCAGAAGCCAGACCTCCATAAGGTGCTGGGGCCGCGGGGAGCAGAACTTGATGGCAATTAGTCCAGTCTGCAAACAGGACATCCTGCAGGCATCCTAGTGTCTGCCTGTCACCCTGATGGGAGTTCCCAGGACAGAACTGGGAGTGATCTCCTCTGTCTATGATGACTCCCAGACTGTGAAGCAATGGAAATTCAGATTCCTAGCTATTCTGTGTAATGGATGATCTTGGGCAAATCAAATCACTTAACCTCTCTGGGCCTCAGTTTTCTCATCTGTAAAAAGGGAACAATCCTTAAGATTATTGTTGAGGATTAAATGATAGCAGTATTTAAAGTGCTTAGCACCCTGGCACATAGTAAACTTCCAAGAACAACAGCAACTGTGGCTATTATTACTATTAAATAATAATTAACTACTGCTAAATAACAATTTTTAAATTGAACTGGTCACTTAACTCCATATTACCTGTCCTGGTGATTTAGGACGGATGTCCCCATTATGGGTCAGGCTATTCCCTTCTGAACAACAGCCCAAAGGATGAGAGAGACAGACAGACAGACAGACACAGGAAGGCCATGCAGAAGGTAAATCATAAACTGCCATCCCCCACTGTCCCTGACATCTGGGCTCATCTGCCTCTTTGAGCTGGGACTGTCCTGACCAGAGGCCGGGTTGGAAAGTACAGGTCTGATGGCCTGACCAGGGTTGGGGTAGATGGACAAGATGTCTTCTCTGATTAGAGCCGGAGGCACTGGCATTGAGCTAGCGGAAGGCCCTGAGCTCTGTGGGAAGTGTACACCGGAGGGTGATACCTGGGGTCCCCCCCATATCCTTACACTGTGCAGACCGCTGGAGTGGCCACCCTTGGCACAGAAGCCTTGTGAAATATGAAACACCCCCCTGCACGGGGTTGTGGAGGGCACTGAGTATGAGAAAAGTTGAGAGGAGCCACCCAAGGGACTGGACTCTGTCCCTGAGGGAGGGACAGGCTGCTTGGCTAGGGTCACACTCTGTTCAAGGCTGCCTTGGTCACCAACCAAGGGAAAGTCCTCATTCAGCACTGGGTGGAGCTCAAGGATGAATCAGGCCAGGTCAAAGGAGGCAAACATGTACCTGAGTCCTGATCCTGCATGACCACCTACCCATTGTGCTCCTGGGCAAGTCACCTGACCTCTCCGTGTCTCAGTTTCCTCATCTGTAGAATGGTGCCTACCCTCTGGGGTTGCTGGCAAGACTAAATTGGTTAATAAACATAAGAGTGTCAGGCTGGGCACGGTGGCTCACATCTATAATCCCAGCACTTTGGGAGGCGGAGGCAAGAAGATCTCCTGAGCTCAGAGGTTCAAGACCAGCCTGGGCAACTTGGCAAGATCTTGTCTCTATAATAAATAAATAAATAAATAATTAGCTGGGCATGGTGGCAAGCTCCTGTGGTTCCAGCTACTTGGAAGGCTGAGGTGGCAGGATCACCGGAGCCCAGCAGGTGGCTGTGAATGTGCCACTGCACTCTAGCCTGGACAGCAGAGTGAGACTCCAACTCAAAAAAGAGTATCTACAACAGGGCTATGGGCATGTTTGCTGATATCATTCTCATTGATGTCATTACTCAGTTTTCTCTGAGATTCAGTTTCTTCACCTAAGATACCGGAGGGCAGTCCTTGTCTTATGCAATGGAACAATGTTAAATGACATCTGTGCAGTGTCTGATACACGGCAGGTACCCCATCAAGGAGTATCCCCCTCCCTTTCCCTCTCCTTTCCTGGAGAGAGGCCAGACTAGGAGTCTGAGCTGGTCCAGAGCTCCCTGAATGGAAGAGTGACCCTAGGCTGATCTCTGGCTCTCAGCCTCAGTCTCCCCATCTGTGAAGAAAGCTTCTGGGCCAAGTAGTCTCTTGGTGTTTGTGGCCACACCCACTCTGGCCTCTCCCCACCCACATTCCCTCCCTCCTTTTCCATCTCCAACTGATACCCTGCTCTGCATCTCCTCCTGATTGGACAGAACCCTGGGAGCCTGAAGCAGAGTAGAGGGGACAGCTGGGGGGCAAGGGGCATCAGCCCTCAAGCAGTCCAGGACCGAGTCCAGGCTCCCAAGGGTTAAGACCCAGGGAGAGGGGCGGGGGGCCAGGGTCAGCTCTGGGCAGACGGGCCTGGAGCCCAGGGCCTGCCTCCCCTCCCCCTAGCCAGGGAACAGAGGCCACTTGTTTGGGCATTGGCGGATGGCTTTGAGCTCAGCCAAGGGAGAGTGGGGTGGGAAGGAGGGAGGGCCCCGGAGAGTAGAAGGGACTCCCCCCTCTAGCCGGTCCCCTAAGGCCTGGTCCACCACTGGCCTCCAGTACTCTTCAGAGGCCCCCCACCCCTCCACACTGAACCCTTACCCTGGGTTCTCCCTTCTCTTCAATCAAACACTCGGTGCTGGGGGCAGGACATAGACTCAGGCCCGATTCTGGCCCCAGCACAGTCTCTTTTGGGGCACAAGGCCAGGAGAATCACTCCATCCTGCAGATGGGGAAATGGAGGCTCTGGGAGTTCAGGAACTTGCAGTCACATAGCGCTTGGTTGCTGCACAAGGGCTCTGGGCCTCAGGTCCCAGTCAGTGTCATGGCTCTGTGGACCCTCTCTACTGAGCCCCAAAGAGAACCTTCCTAAGCTGTGCCATTACACAGGGCCAAAAAGCTGGGCAGGATGGAGGGGAACAAGGAGCCCATCTCTGACACCCTAAGTCCTAAAGGACCTGGGATTTGAATAGGGAGAAAACTCTAGAGGGTGAGAGAGGACAAGCAACCTGCACAGAAGGCTGAGGTTCCATGGTGGAGCCCGGGGGGCGGGGGCATAAGACTGGGACTGAACTGGGGGGCCTGAATGCCAAATTACCTGGGGACGATCAGGGCCCTGGTAGCCTCTGCTTACTCCACCTTGTCAGTCATCAGGACCCTGCCAGAGACACCCCTCCTTCTTCACTCAGAGAGCAAGTAGCCAGTGGGGAGATAGGGTTCCCAGGCCAGGGGCCAAACAGTATCAACTAGGCATGGGACACAGGGATGAGTTCTCTCCTCACTCCAGCCAGCCACTCCTATCTCCATGCCATCCTCAAACACAAGTTCCTGCCTCTGCACAAGCTATGCCCACCTCGGAGGGCTCCTACCCTTGGAAATTGCCACTTAACCATCAAGACCCATTCCAGCGGGCTTGCACCTGTCCACACCTGTCTTCATGCCTCTGCTGGGCTCCTGCCACCCTATAATGATCTTGCTGGGTGGTCTCCCCCAGAGGGCAGGCATCATGAGTGCCTCAGTCTGGAACCCAGCAGCCAAACTTGTCTCTAAGTACCTCACATGTCCGGCCTTGAAGCACCCCCTCCCATCTAGTCTGGGGGTCAGAAAAGGCTCCCCAGAACATGGAATTTAAGGGAAGGGAGTGCAAATGGCAGAAGCCAGATGACCAGGGTTCCCCAGCACCAAAAACCTTCACTGGAAATCTGGGACCAAACACCCATCCCATCCCCCAAGCCTGCACTCCAAGCCTGCTCTCTCCAGGCCCAACCACCCACTCCCAACTTGACCCCATTCAGTGAACACACACCTCCTTTCTTCCAGCAACTGGGCCAGGTAGGGGCTCTTGGGAAGCCATGCCCCCATTTGGTGGTTAGGAATTGAGACCGGAAGTAGCCTGCCCAAGGTCACTGGAGCCCCGGGTCCAGGGCATAGGGTCACACAGACCTACAGAAATGCAAGGGTCTGAGCGGTCAACGAGGCGGAAGCCTTTCATTCCACAGATGAGAAACCAAGAAGTCCGAGGACGGACGAGGTGGGACCCTTCACGCCGAGGGGCTAAGGGCTGGAAGCCCCGTGTCCTGCTGGTTCACCCTCCTCCCTACCGTCCCTGGCCCGACCGCTTATCCTCAGGAGGCCGCCCCGACTCCCACCCCTAGGCAGGTAAACAGACAGGACGACCCCGGGAAGTAGACGCCGGGCGCGGAGACGCCGCGCGGCCTCGGCGTTCCCTTCTGCAGAATGGGAAACTGCAGGCCACGATTGGCGAGGGAGCTGCGGACGGGGAGGTCCCGGCAGCCACACTGACCTGTTTTGAGCAAAGGCTCCACGCGG
>NW_007256843.1:214635-239176 GCF_000164805.1 Carlito syrichta
CCTCCTGTCTCTTGAAGTTCAGGAGACAGCCCCCATCACCCCGCCCGCTGAGTCTCGACCTCTTTCCGCGTCTCCTTGCCTCTCGCCACCCCTCTTCTGGTGAGTCTGCCCCCAACACACACACATCCCACCTCCGAGGTGGCCACACTCCCAGAATTTAGGATGCAATTGGAGGTTCCTGACCACCTTCTCCAGAAGTCCCTCCCCCACCCCACACATTCTTCAAGGGTATCCAACTTCTCTCCCTGGGTGCCACATACCCAGCTGACCCAATTGTTGGGAAGAGTCCCACCCAGTCACACCTCCTAAGGATCCCTCCACTGAAGGCTGCAGCCTGAGGTCCCAGCACCCAGGCCTGGAGAACGAGAGATTCTCACCCATCCTCCCAGCAATACTCAGAGAAGGGCCCCAAGCTTGGCAGGCATTTCTGGGTCCTGTGTCCAGGACACCATTGGGGCTAGCTGAGCCTGAGACCTTAACTTCTCTGGGCTTGTTTCTCCATATGTACCAGGAAAGCATTTGGAAGAACAGCTCTCACTAGGGTGGGTGTTGGGGTTTCCATTACCCCAGAAGAGGGAAGTGTCATTAATTTGAGCACCTACTACATGCCAGACCCAGCTCCAAGACGTTCCAGGGCTTGCCCACAGTGACAAAGCCAGTATTGTTCAAGGCTGGGGCTGGAATCCATCTTGGTGAGCTGTAGGATCTCCTGCTCACCCCCATGGGCCGTTCCCTCTGGGAAAGAGCTGACTGAGTAGACCCTGTCTTCATTAGCAGGGCTCAAGCAAGCAACTTTCTAGAGGGGAGAACTTTAGGGCTCCAAGTTCACATGGGGAGAAAAAAAAAAAGCGCAGAGGAGCAAAGCACAGGGCCCTCCTCTGGACTGGCAGCAGGTATATCCCTTGGGCAGCAGAGGGCACCTGGAGCCACCAAGAGCAGGGGAATCCCAGCATCTCTCTAGACATCAGAACAGCCACCTGGAACACAGGGTGAGAGGGCTGGCACCAGACCACTGGCAAGTGGATGGGGGCCTGGGATCTCACCATTTCTGTTAACACAGTCCTCAAGTCTTCAAATGACTCAGGGAGGGCATGAAACACAGAGCTTGGTCCCTCTACCTGCACTGGGGTCTGAAGACCCTCACTGGCACCCCCACCTCCCTCCTCAGGACATGTTGCCCTAGCCTCGGCTCTGAGGCCCTTAGCCCCGTGGCCTGAGACCCACAGACCCCTCCCTCTCCTTTCGGTGATGACAGAAGAGTGTCAGACCCTCGTCCAAAGGTTGGACCCAAGGGGCCTTGGGCCAAAAGTCATACAGTAGGACCTCACCCTCTGACCCAGGGCCTCTGGCCAGGCCTGCTCCTTTCCTCAGAGCAGTGAAAAGCAATCAAATAGCCTGGGATGAATGGCCAAATGGCCCCCAACTGGGGCAGGGAGACAGGTGAAGAGTGAACTAACGAACAGCCTATAGATGGGAGGAGGGTGACAAGTCCCTCTCCCCTAGCTACACATGGGGAAAGGAGGAGTTGCCCGCAGGATCCGAGGCCAGGTGCCCAATAAACCGAACCCAATGAACTGCAGACCCCGGGCCGTGCCCGCGCAGGTGGGAAACAAGCGCAGTGATGAGCCAGCTGAGGCTGTGGAATCGTTTATTGGGGCCGTGTCCAGCCAGGCCGCAGCGTCCCTGGCCGAGCCCAGTGCCCCCAGGAGGCTGGAATGGGAGGAGGGCAAAAGGCGCGGGAGAACCCGCCCCCTGGGGGCTCGACCCGGTCCTGTCTCGGTCCGTGCATAGGTGCCGCGCTCAAGTAAGCGAGGTGTCATCGTCGCTGCCCTCGCCGCCAGCGCCGCCCGCTCGTTCCTCGCGACTCTCTGCTACTGCGCTCTCGTCAATGTTCTCCAGCGAGTCCGCGTGTTGCACCGACAGCTCCGACAGCGCCAGGCTCGGCAACGGGCTCTGCTCCGGGTGCAGCCACGGCTTGAAGTGAGGCTGGTGCTTCTGTTTCCACTCGGGGTACTTGACACACGCCTTGTACATCTTCTTCATAGCCTGCGCGTCGCCACGCCGAGTCAGAGGGTGGTAGGGCAGGACAAGGTCTTCTCTGCGCCCCTCCAGCGGCTCCACCCCCAGCATCCTGACTGTCCCAGTTTCCTAACTCCGCCCGAGCCCAGTCTCCATCCTTGACTCCGCCCCCTCACCCCAGAGCCCTCTCCCCTGCCTCCAGACCGGCAAAGTCCCAAAGTCACACTCACCTTAGGAGCCAGGAACTGAGAAGATTTATTCACCACCCACTTGGGTAAGGAGCCTATGAGGGCAGGGAAGGGTGGTGAGGAGGGAGGGAGGAAGCAGCCTCAAGGACCGGGGCCCAGCACACACTCCCCCCTCCCTGCCTGGGGCTTCCAGGGAGGCCACCGGCTTCTCCGTGGGAAGGGGTGTGTGTGAGGCCAGTCCTACACTACCTCCTCCTCCTCACTCCTTCTTTCCACCTCAGACCAAGGTCCTCAGGTTCAACTCTGTCCCCCCTCCCTCTGCTGAGCCCAGAGGGCTTCATGAAGAAAAGCATAGGATCCTGGGTGGCCACAGGCTACACACGGGTTGAAATTCTGATCTGCCAAGCCTCCGCCCGCTGCCTCCCTCTACTCATGGTGACATCCCTTCGCACACCTCACTCTTTATTGTGAGTGGCCCTGATGCTCAGCCCCAAGTTGGGGTCCTTCCAAGCCCCTCCCTGACTACACAGGCCTCTGGCTGAGCACCCCAGCCTGGCCTGATTTGGAATCCACAGCCCAACTCAACCCTGTCTCACTCCCAAGTGTCTGCTGCACCTATGACACCCAATGCACTCCATGAGGTGCTGGGGGAGCTCTGGGCCTGGGCCACTGTGCCCTCAGGGGTTTGGGGGCATTCCCAGGCAGAGGGCCAAAGCTTCCTCATTCTCTGGTCACTCATTCATCACTCACTCCACATTCACTGTGACACCCACCCTGGGCCAGTCCTGGGGACCCAGAGAGGAACTCGCTGTCTAGGGGCCCACTAGTGTGCCAAGTGTTCTGCTAGAGAGGACCAGGCCACAGAGCAGGGAAGCAGTGACTCCTCTAGGTGTCAGGGATACAGAGGTGACACCTGCAGCAGCCCTGGAGGAACAAGTAAGGGAGGAGAGGTGGATTCAGGCTTTGGGAAAGGCCTGGACAGGGAGGAGGGAACATGTGAAGTGTGAGGAGGGAACAGGAAACTGGAAGGGGCTTGGACCTTACCCTGAGGGCAACAGAGAGTCATAGAGAAACTTAAGCAAAGGAGAGTCAGGAATAAGTGTTTTAGAATAATTCCTCTGGTAGCTGATATACACAGACAGAGTGGCTGGGCATGGAGAGAAACAGCAGATTGAGGAGCTATTCAGGAGGTCCAGTCTATAAGAAGCAGTGATTGTACTTGGGAGCTGAGGAAGAGGGAGCGGTCCCACATGACCACAGACTCTTGGCATGGGTGACTGGACTGAGGAGATTTAGGAGAAGGGGCAGGTTGGGAGGAAAGATGGCAAGTTCACTGCTGGGCACAGTGAGTCTTGGGTGCCTGGAGGATACCCTGAGGGAGACATCCAGACAGCCAATGGCCAGAGATCTGGAGAGCTCAGCAGAGAGAGCCATGTATTCAGTTACCACAGAAGCCATGGGAGGGGCTGAGCCATCCCAAGGAAGAGCAGATTTCAGGCCTCCAGGATGGGCAGAGGTGGGGGCGGCCAGTGAGCAGGGAGCAAGTGACCACATGGGAATGTCTGAACAAGGAAGCATGCCCCAAGCTTCCTCAGTGGAGCATGGCCACCAGCCATTCTTTTCAAGCCATTGTAAAGTTTCAACCTTGTTAAACAAGGCTTTGGATGGAGGGCCTCAAAATTCAAAACAGCTCCCAACAGATGCCCCTGAGGAGCCCAGTAAATCAAGCCCCCTCTCCTGTGGTATAGGGTGGGAACCCATGACAGGCTTCCAGGGCCAAGCCCTCACCTTTGGGGTCCACCTGGGCCAGGTAGGTGATGACGCAGCTCTTGGGCCCCGTGCTCTGGATGAGGTAGCCCGTCTGGATGGACACAGCTCGGACCAAGTCTTTCCGAGGTGGGTATTTCTGGGGATGAAAGGCACAGGGAGGTGAGACTCAGGATGGGGGCAAAGGAGATGTATTTGTGAATACACTCTCTTTCTCTCTCACACACACACACACTCAGTTAACATCCCCTGATGTCTACTCCAGGCCAGGTCTGATTCTGGGTAAAAAAAGGAAGACACAGACTAGGTCAACCTTGCTCCTCTCGAGGCTTTCTATGTTCCCCTTGAGAAAGCCCCCAGTCTGGGGTCAGGGCTCAAGAGCACACACGGGCACTCGCAGACATACACACTCACCCTCACCCAGGACAGCCACATCTGTCTGACCTACCTGCCCAGAGTTATAAAGACAGCCCAGCCTCAGGGAGGGTCAGGGGACCCTGCTTCTCACCTCTTGCTCTTGCTTTCCTAGACAGCCCTGTCCCAGAACCCAACCAACCGGAGGTCAGCCCACCCACCCACAGAACCGGCCACACCTCTTCTGATCTGCTAGAGAAACCAAGCAGGGAAACGGGAACCATTACCCTCACTGCGCAGGAAGGAAACAGAGGGTCAGAGGGCCTCAGGCCCGCCTGAAGTCACAGGGAAGTGATGGTGGCAGCCACGCCCAGCCCTGCCTGGCACCTTCCCCTGCCCACCCAGTGGGAAGGCAGCGTGACTCACGGGATGTTTGACTGAGTAGTTCATAATGATGTAATCAGCGCCCATGGGGAGCCAGGAGCGGAGGGTGATGACATCACGGTTCTTCAGGGGCTTAGGACACCTCCCTGTGGAGGGCAAGGGACAGTTCAGCCAGGCCACCAGTCCTCCTGCCTGCAAGGGAGGGTGTGGCAGAGGCCACAGATGCAGGGATGCCTAATTAACTGCCAGCTCCCCAATCCAAAGAGGAGCCCCCCCCCCCCGCTTCCAGACCACAGCTCCACAGCTGGAACAAAGGAAGAGACAGAGCAGGATCCCATTCCTACTATCTCCAGTCATCCTTGCACCTCACCTCCACCCAGCCCTTACCTTGCTGGCCTGGCCTGTCTATATGAGTATGTGTATGTGGGAGAAAAACAGTATGACTAAATGTGAGTGCATGAAAATGTGCATCTGTGACTATGTGCCATGTGGCTGTGGGATGTGTATATGACTGTGTATGTGTGTGAGTCTGTGGAGTGTGTACATGTGAACATATATGTGCATATGTGATTGTGAGTGTACATATGTGTGTGCCCAAGTGTCTAGAAGTGGACAGGGACATCGGGGGGTAGCCCTATATCATAGCATCAAGTTCCTGAGAGTGACCACCGAAGGGAGAAGGCCCAGTGGGAGGCCTGGATGGAGACCCAGGGCTGTGATCAGCATGCTGCACCCACTCACAAGAGTAATAGCCCACGTCAGCGTTGACTGTCAAGCGGGCGATGTCGAAAGTCTCAATGACGTTGCTGTCCCATTTCTTTCGGTACTCAATGTCGTGTAGGACATCATAGAGTGTCTCAGCTGGCACATCACGGCATTCCATCCGGCACTGCAGACAGACAATATGGGTTGTCGGGGTCACATAGGGCTCGGAGCCCTGGCCAGGGACCAGTGAGCAGACAGGAGGAGGAGAAGGACAGGGAGGAACAGGGGCCACTGAAAACAGCATAGACTCACTTCTTGTCACAAGCCCTGTCTAACTCCCCTAGAAGCCACTTGCACCAGGAGACAGACAGCCTCTGTATCCAGACACCATCTCTCCCAACTCAGCCCAGTCTTCTCCTCCAGGAAGCTTTCCCAGACAGAGCTTCCAGGCTCCCATACACTGAGCCTCTCTATGTCTGTCCTCCCAGACCCCTGTGAGCTCCTCATGGGCAGAGGCTTGTGGCTGATTCAGCATAGAGCCCGGAATGGGTGCCTGTTAAATGAAATGAAAGTATAAATGAAAAAACAAATGCCTAAACGCATGATTTTATTCCTCCCCGGTACTTATCACCTAGCCATACCATTTGTCCTTTTTGTGTGTGTGTGTGTGTGGCTTTTTTTTCACTCAACAAACATCTTTGGATTTCTTACTATTTATTAGCCTTGCCCTCAAAGAGCTTTCCAGCTAAGCATACCTTGTTTTATTTAACTCTACCAACAACTCAGGCAGACAATAAATCCAAGGAGGAACTTGAGGCTCAAGGAGGTTCAGTAACTTGCCCAAGGTCATCCAGCTGGTAAGTAGCAAAGCTGGAATTCAACCCAGATCACATGTCTGGAAAACAAGTCCAAACAGAACCAGGTTTCCCCAGGTTTGCACTCAGCAAAATGAAACTCAATGTCCTTGTTCTGTGATTTTTTTTTTCACCCAAGAGTCCAAGCCCAAGATCAAGTTCCTCTTAGCAAGTGGACAAGCTTTCCCATATAGTTTTAAAAGGTCTCCTGAAACTGGCATTCAGACAGGACCAAGGAAACCCACACACATTACTTTCTACTCATGAGGGGCTACATGCAACCATATAAAGGAGGGGTCACATTCCCTTCCCCCTCATCCTGGGATAGGCCTTGACACCCCTGGTGGTGATGGCATGCCACAGGAAAGAAACACCAATACCTGTGGGGTATTCTAGGTACCAAGAAACACATCAAGCCCTGGATAGACTTCTAGCTTACAGAAAATACAGAGGACAGAGGAAACAGGTAAGTGACACCATATGAGAAGACAACCAAACAAAGGCAGAGGGCGAAACATTCTGCAAGGCTACTGGCCCAGTCTCTTCTATAGGTCAATGCCATAATGAAGGAACTGGACTGGACTGACTTATAGCACACAATAACCACATTTAAAATGCGACCCTGGATAGCATACTGATTTGGACACAGCACCTATAAAGGACATTTTTGGGACAAATGGGAAATGTGAATGTGGTCTGAGTAGTAGATGCACTGAAAATTCATAGAAACAAAATGGTGGCGATCATTGCCTTAAAAAGGCAGGTTACAAAGTTGAATATAGAGAATAATCTCATCTGGGGGAAAAAAGCACAGGGAAGCACACATACTAAGGTGTTGGCAGTGGCAATCTCTAAATAACAAGAATGTGATGGTTTATTTTCATTGCGCTTGTCTGCATTTCTCATTTACTAAAATGTTTAGTACTGCTTCTGCAATAATGAAAATTGTAATAGGTCTACCAGAGATGCTGAGAGGTATACTCGCCACGGGCCAGGTCCTCTACTAAATCCTCTGTACACATTACCTCATTGTACTCTTAGAGCAATGCTCCGCAGTACTTGCCCCAGTTTAGAATTAAGAAAACCGAAGTTTAAAGATGGACTCTAGCCTGCAAAGACTCCTTGTGGGACCTGAACAATCTGCCCTCTCTTTTTGCCCCATGTGCTTTTCTTCTCCCTGAGGGAACATGACTGAATCCAATCATTTAACTAGCAGCCCCCAGTTCTAGCCCTGTACTGAGTCCAGCAGGGTTGGAGATGACTCTGAGGCCTATCCTTGAGAGGCTTCCATTTGAGGGAAGGAGCCCAATTTGGAAATAGGGAGGGGTCCCAAAGTGCCCAGCAGAGACATGGAGAGGAGGTCAGCTCCGTGAGGTGGTTGGGAGATGATCAGCCTTCATGGAGAATATCGGTCTAGGAGGTAGGTGTTTGCCAGGTGGCCCTGATAGAGAGAACAGTCAGCAAAGGCACAGAGGCAGGTGAGAGTATGGCCTGCAGACAGCAAATTGAGTTCCATCTGGTTCGGGTCTCCATATGTGATGTAGCACAATACTCAAAAGGTCCCTGGTTGCAGGCCTTCTTGGGTAACTCCAGAACTGGGTCAAAGGAAGTATAAAATTGTGTCAGAAAGTAAGGAAATACTCAAAGAATGAAAGCAATTTTGCCTCATGGACACAGAAGCCAGCTTGAAGGGGTCCCATGAGTAGAGTGACCAATTCAGTTTACCCAGGATTTCCCTAATTTTACCACTGAAAGTTTCACATCCTGGGAAGCCCCTCAGTTCCAGGCAAACTAGGACAGTTGGTCACCCTACCATAGGCTAAGTGTGAGACAAATTATGTATCAAAATAAATAATGACAGTAACAGATTTTACTCCTTTAAATAAAACAGGAAACCAAAGTCTATAAAGGTATGAATAAAGAAATGGAATATTTGATGAGGAATGGGGATTTATATGGTTTCAAAATAACTTCCCAACAAATTCTTACTAATTACAAAGGGAAAATGAGTAACTTCACAGTAGAGAAGCCTGGAAGACACCACCTCAATCAAGTGATCAAAGTGAACATCATTAGTAACAGGGCGAGTTACACCAGGTATTGCCTGATAGGATGCACTAAAAAGAACACAGGCATCACTTAGGTGATATCTCTGCCACAGATGCATAACAAAAATCTCATCATAAGGAAACATCAGACAAACCCAAAATACCTGGCCTATAAGTGTCAGGATCATGAAAGTCAAAGAAAGCCTCAGAAACTAGACTGAGGGAGACTAATGAGACTTGAGTGAGCAAATGAATGAATGAGTGACTAAACAAAGTGATGGGAGGGAGGTGCTGGTTAGAAAAGGGGTTGAAGAAGACAGCAGACGCCAGACCCAGCTCAGCAACCAAATGGCAGCCATGGGGGGTCCAGGTGCTGCCCTAGACATTCACCACTCGCTCTCTCTTCACTCCAAGCTTAGGAGGTGGGTGCTATTATCAATCCTGAGCTGCAAAATAGAAAACTGAAGCTCTAGAGATGAAGCAACTTGCCCAGCTAAGCAGCATGAAAGTAGCACAGCAGGAACTTAAAACTGGATCTTCCTGTACGCTTAACCATCCAGGAGCACTCAAGTGTGGCTTCTGAGGAGCCAGGATTTCTCTAAATCCAGGTCTGGAAGCTGGTTTGGCTTTGCAAGTCCTCAAACATGTTATCCTGGACAGTGAGTGTACAGAGGGACAGTAGAACAAAGCTCTGCTTCCTAGGTTGGGCTCCAGCCGGGGACTGTCTCTTCTTTGGCCAGGCTCAGTGCCCCCAGAGCTGGACACACACTGGGAAGGGGCCCATACTGCCCACCCTCCTTCCCCAGACTCCCTCAGGGCTGTGTGGCTCCAGAGCCTGGGACAGTGGGCAGTGGGCAGAGCATGCAGAACTACAAAACAGACCAGGTGCCCAGTGGAATGTAAACTCGGTGTAGTACTTTATCTTTAGGATAAAGAGAGAAACTTCAAAGGTTTCCCATGCTGGTGGCAGACGCTTGTGGAAGAATAGCAATGGGCCCAGAGGGTGAGAACCCTGGCTATGGCAGTACTGGTAAGGAAACCAAGACAGGCCAGGTGGCAGGTTCAGAGGTGTCCACAGGCTTCCCTAGGCTGTCCTGGCTCGAGCCCTTTCCCCAGTTCCCAGGAGGCAGCACCACCGTGCCAAGCAGGGGGAAATTACATCCAGCTTTGTTCCAGTCTTCCAGCCAGAGGTGGTGGCCACATCCCACAAAGTGTAATTCTAGGAGTCTTTAGGAGGGACAGGTGGTAGGTAAGGCTGAGTCCCTGGAGAGCACCTAGGGGGTAGGCCTATGATAGGAGCCCACAGCCATTGGGCCCTGCATGGGTCAGTTATCTTGGCAGGGTCGCTGGAGCTCCCCTGGAAACTAGAACTGAAGGGGAGTTGTTCCACCAAGGAGCCATGCTGGGCTTCAACACCTTTAAAACACTTCTGCAGCAGGGAGCCTGACATGCTGCCATTTTACAACTGAGAAAACTGAAGCCCAGAGGGAGCAAGTGATGCCAGGGAAATTACAGGCTGTGTCCCTGCATTCCACTCTCTCCAAACCCCCTCAAGCTCTTGAGGTAGAGAATTGGGATTGCCCAGAACCCCTGGAACCAGCATTGCCCTCCCTGGCACCCCAAGTCCCACAGTCAGAAGGGACGAGACAAGCAAGGAAGACCGCCAGGGAAGACCCACATAGGCTTTGAGGCTGGCAATCCTGGATTCCAGGCCCAGTACTTCCCCTTGGGCATGAACTCTGAGTCTCAGTTTCCTCATGGGAATTGGTGATTAAACGACATTGTGCGTGTTATATGTCTAGCACATAATAAATGCTTAAAAATTAGTAGCTATCATTATTCCAGCCGGCTTCTATAAGTAGCCATGCACTCTTCCAAGTACCGCCTAATGTTCTGTGCCCCCTCCCACCCCTGCCCTTCTATCCATCCACTCACGGCTTTCTGAAGGCTGCTGTATGCTAGGCCTAGGTGCAACCAGGTGGTGGGGAACCAGAGGTGAACCAGACCTGGGCCCTGCCCCAAAGATGCCCCACCCAGCAGAGTGCCAAGGGACCCAAAATTGCAAGATAGCATGAGCAGAGCCGGGAGAGGGGGGACACACAGGAACTGCACGGCAGAGGGCAACTGAGCCCAAGAGGATAAGGCAATGAACCACTGAAGGGCAGAGAAGGGCATTTCAGGCAGGGGGACTAGGGCAAAGGCCTAGAAACTTAGCAAATAAGCAGAGAGCAGGGTCCAATGCCCATGTGGTGTCTCACTCTACCCTCCACCTCTCCCGCCCCGCCCTGTGTTCTCTGGGACGCTCTGCCAGTGCTCAGCACTAGAGAAGGCAGAATCTCCACTAGAGATGGGGGGTGGGGGGAGTATTTCCTAGGAGGACCCAGGGAGATGGCCAGCCTGACATGGGAAAGGAAGTTGGGTCCCCTCCATGGGGCTGTGTCCTGGGTTCCCTGGCCATGACAGCCAAAGGCCTAGGCAGTTACAAGCGAACAGACATACACCCAGGTGGATCCACAGCTAGATCTCGCTGCAAGACCTTACACAGCAGGACTCCAGTGTCCTTGACCATGGGATATGTGGAACACATGGATTGTCCCAAAGTCTTAGGAACCCAGGAAATGATCTCACCAATCACCACTCTTCATGTTACCACTGGGGAAATTAAGTGCCGGAGAAGGATAGGAGGTTCATCTGGACTCTGAAGTATCCCACAGGCTGTGCTAACTTCTTAATACAGTGCATTTTGGCAGGCAATTCTGTAAAGAGAGTAACTTAAATCACCCTTTCCCAATAGAACCATATTCAAATGAGAGGAAGATTTCCTGACTGGGGGTGGGACACCAAGTATCAGATCAATCACAGCCCTGAACAATAGTTCCAACCTCAATAACCATTACCATGTGCTCCAAGTCACTAACCAATTCATCACCTCACAAAGCAAACAGGAATACCTGGAGCATGGACCCCACAGGGGCTGAAATTTAGGTCAAGCCACCTCTGCCAGCTGTCAACGGTGCCAAGTTGTGTTCTTCACAGATACCGCCTCTTGCCCTCCCAACACCTGAAGGGAATCGTTGCCCCATTTAACAGATGCTGAAACTGAGGCGAAGAGAGGTACGATTGGCCAAGGCCACCCAGCTAACAGCAGTGAAGCAGAGAACCAGAGTCCAGGTGTGACTGACCCCAGTGTCAGGATTTTCTGTACCTTCACCAAGGGCAGGACTGGCCCAGCTAAAACAAAACACATTGGCAACTAGAGGCTGCCTTACCTAGCTGACAGTTATAATGCAGCACTCACTGGACTCAGAAGAGCTTGTGGACCAGGGAAGTGGAACTTACAGATCCTTCCTCTGAACAAAGTTCCTGATCTGAGCTCCAGATTTTCCAAAACCCAGTGCTGGGCTCTGTACCTGCAGCCCCTCTAAGAACCCCCAGGGCTCCACAGGCTCACAGTTCACACAGGAGCAGTGGGCTGTGAGTCAAACAAGCCTCTGTGTGACCACTTCCCAGCTGTGTAGCCTTGGCTTGGGCAGAGGACTGGAGTTCGGAGCTCCAGTATCTTCCTCTGTCTAGTAGGGATAATCCCCCCTCAGAGAGGTACTGTGAGGATTAAATGGGCCTTGTAGCTAAAGCCCTCAGTAGCAGCTGCCCTGCCTCCAGCCCCAAGCCCCAGTAACTTTCCCTGACTTCTTTCCTGCCGGAAGCACCTTCTCCCTAATCCCCAGAGGAGAAGATATACAGGGACAAGGAAAAAAGTTTAAAATAACAAAAATGTCAAGATCCTCCACAGGGTGGGAGCTCAGGGAGGGGGTGGGTGACCCTCTCACACCAGGGCACACACAGATCCACACCCTCTGCCCTCAAGGCCCAGAGCCAGGCCCTGACCCACCATGTGAACAGAGAGAGGAGGCTCTTAGAGGTGCTGAGACTGGCCCACAGCACACAGTAGGCCGGAACCTCCATGCCAGTGGCCACTCTATCCTCTCTGCTCCCGCTTCTCCTCCCAGGGCCTCTCACCACCTGCCAGTTTCAGGGTCTTCTCCTCTGCCCCTCCCAAAGGCCCCATGAGGCCAGTATCAGGCCAACCTGTGTTTCTGGGGTCCCTAGAATGGAGATCCCCAAGATCCTTCCCCTAGTCCGTCCCCCAAAAAGTCCCAAGAGCTGCTCCAAGGCACTGACATGAGGGATGAGGAGAGGGGAGGAGGAAAGAGGCCTGATCAGCCTTCCATGAGGGTTGCTCAGACACTTTCCCCTCCAGGGTCTGCCCAAAGTTCTTTCCCAGGACATCCCCCTCGCCAGCTCCTTTCCCATCACATCTTCAAACTGCAGCCTGACTATCCCTTGACCAGGCAGCCTGCCCTATCTCTAAATTCTTCAGATAGGGTTGGGGACCCACTTCTTTTCCCAGACCCCCAGGACCTCCCTCCCTCAGCACATACTGTCGTGCATTAATCTGCCTGCAGTGCTGTGGCCCCTGTTCATCTCGGCATCCCCTGTGCCTGGCATGGGGCCTGGCATACAGCAAATGCTCAGTAAGGAATTGCTACTGTGAATGGACAGGTGAGCCACCAAAGAGGCTGTGCCTGTGTGTGCTTCTCTGACTTTTAGAATGCTGAGGACTTAGCTGTGGCTCTCAATGCTTCTGTGTAATTCAGAAGTGTAGTCGTGAAAACCCCCTGGACTCCCGCAAGTTTCTGTGACACCTGAGAATGACAACTACTTCTGCCATCATCCTATCTTAAAAAGGAGCAAAGGGGTCGGCAGGTGAAGTGTCAGAAATAACAAGAAACAGGTTCGGGGGAGATTCTGGAACTTGCTTTAAGATCTTTAAAAATTCTGATAGTCCAAAAGAAGCAAATTTAAATTGTACCAATGTATATTCAGGAAATTGCCAAAAATACATAAAATACTCACTGCTTGTGAGAATATGATAAAACTGTTATATAGTTAGTAGCAGCAAAAATTGGTTCCGCTATTCTGGAAAGCAATTTGGCAAATAACTTAAAAACCATAAAAATGTGTCTTTCGAGTCAGTTCCCAGAACCCCAGGACCAGAAATGTACACTCAGGAAAAAATTTAAAATAAAAAAGTTCTGTTACAATATTCATGAGCATATTACAGCATTTGTAATTAGCAAATTATATTGAAGAACAACCTGGAACACCACCAACAGCAGGCCTGGTTGGGTTAAGAATGACGCATCACTCTAATGATAACTGCAGAGTCAACAGGGACTGAGCTCCCTAGGGCAGGGGCAGCAGCAAAGCCAGCTCTGTACCTCTAGGCCCCAGAGCAGGCCTGATGGCGAGCAGCTGCAACATGCTGGTGATTTAATAATTCTGAAGCAATATGAGAAATTTCTACAGATGCAATGTTTAAATGAACAAAACAGGATACAAACTAGTCCCTGCACTATGGCTTAACCTATGGATAAATTATCCACATCTTTGAATGAGAGTCGGAAGGACCCAGGAAAAGTTCTACTCAGGGAACTAAGGCTCTGAGTGATTTAAGTTTATTTATTTTTCATTTTTGGATTCTTGTCACTAGTGCTACAGTATAGATTATAAAAGATACAAAAACTGCTGGGTGTGGTGGTGGCTCACGCCTGTAATCCCAACACTTTGGGAGGTGGGGGAGAGAGGACTGCCTGAGCCCAGAGATTTGAGACCAGCTTGGACAACTTGGCGAGACCTCATCTCTACAATAAATCAAAAAATTAGCCAGGCATGGTGATGCACACCTGTAGTTCCAGCTACTTGGAAGGTTGAGGTGGAAGGATCACTTGAACAGGTCGAGGGTGTGGTGGCTGTGAGCATGCCCCTGCACCCCAGCCTGGGTGACAAAGTGAGACTCCAACTCAAAAAAAAAAGGTACAAAAATCACACTTTTTTTCCCAATTAAAAATGTTGTCCAGAACCTGAAGTCCTTGCTCCTTGGATCTAAATGCCTGAACTTAGCTGCACTGGAGCCTAGGACTGCCTGTGCAGATGCTGAGCTAACTTGGAAATGCTCTTCACCTGACTAGGCTTATATGCTACCGAGCTCCACCTAAGGCTGGCACTGGACTACGAGTGGGAACCAGAGGGGACATGGGCCTCCCATCCTTGGTAGGGATAGTAGGCACAGGCAATAACAACCCTACAGGTAAGGGCAGGAGAGAAGCCAGAGGTACTGGTACAGGGACGGGCATCTAAGCTGAGCCCTAAAGGATGGCCAGAGAGCATATGGCACCCAGATGAAAAGGCAGGGGAAGAGGCTCTTGGCAGAGGTGACGGCACGAACCTGTGAACTAGACACGGCCTAGAGTAGCTGGGGGAAGGAGAGGGCTCATGCAGCGCTTCAAGATAACCCGAGTGAACAAGGATGGAGTGGGAAATGGAGCTGTCCCTTGGGACTCAAATTGCTCATTCATTCATCCATTCATTCAGCAAATGTTGATGGTGTGCCATCTCTGTGCCAGGTTCTGTGTTAGGAGTATGGCAAATCCACCTAATTCCATCCTCTCAATTACCTGGGAGGAGAGAAGATCATCCCACTGGTAAACAGTGGCTCAGAAAAGTGAGGTAAAGGAACCAGCCTGGAACCCAGTGTGACCCTAAGTCCATCCCTGAGACTGCTCCCTAAGAAATAGGCTCTGTGTAGGACCCAAGGAATCCCAGGTGGGCCAGCACCTGGCCAGAGGAGGACTGTCTCTGAGAGGTTCACACTAGGGGCTGGGGTTTTTTGGGAGGCGGAGTGTGGAGGAGATGTTGGGGCTGGCTTTCCCAGGAGTAGGGGATAGTTGGAAGGACACAGAGAGCACACTTGGTGTGGGCCCAATGCAAGGTCTCCTTCCCCCATCTTTGGGCTCGGTATCCCCACCTACAAAATGCCCAGACAACCCCTTTGCTCTCTCCTCTGAAGGGAAGGGGATCTGGCAGCAGCTCCCCTCAACTCATCTTCTCCCCAAAAGTGGGGGCCCCCGAGACTGTGGTGGAGAGTAGAGATTTTGCCATGCCTCCCCGAGAGAGAGCTGGGCCTTCTCTGCTGCTCTCCATCCAGGGCTGAGTGACTCATCCCTGCTCTGCCACCTCCCCTCTTCCCTTCCCCATCCCCAGCAGCCTCCCTGGACTCCCACCTCCAGGTTCCAGAGCAGCACGCCCCAGCTCTGCAGGAGTGATGGATGTACTGCTGTCTCAGAGGCTGACCTCCTGTTCTGCCCCTATTCTGGGGAAGAAGGAGGCCAGACAGAGAAGGGAGAGCTGAGGAGAGGCAGAGAGTAGACAGCCCTTGAAGAAATTGAGGGGGTGGGGACCAGCGAGATGAGACAGGGCTGACACACAGACATCAAGACAAAGAGGAAAAACACCTCCTAGGGCTCAAGGACCACCCATGGGATGATGCCTCAATAGTCTTCCATAAAGCTCCAGACTTCATTTTTGATAGCCTCCAGGGCACTGCCCTAGGGACAGCACAGGCCTCTCATGCTTACCATGTCTAAGGCTGTCACACCATCTTCCTCCAATGCCATTCCCTCCCCTCCTGTGCCTGGAACCTGGGCATGGTCCTGGACCCCCCTTATGCTACCCTTGGATTCTACTCAGCCATGATCTTGCCATCAGTCCCTCTTCAACAGCCCAGGCAGGCCTCGCCATCCTTGCTTGGACCCCTGCAGCCACATCCTCTTCTCTGGTCCCCTGGCTTCTAGGCCAATCTGTTCTCTGCAGTCAGAGAGCGTTCTAAAACTCAGAGTCGATAATGACACTGCCCAGCTTGAAAGTTTCTGCTGTCTGTCTCTCTTTCTCTCTCTCTCTCTCTCTCTCTCTGCCTTCAGAGAGAAACGAAATCCAAACTCCAAGACATCCTTCCCACCTTGGCTCTGCCTCTACTCTTCCTCCCCCTTAGCCCTGCATCCCTGCCCCTGGGGAGCCTAACTCTCTAAAGGACCCACCAAGACCTTCCCAGCTTGCTGCCTGACTCCCCCTGGGCGCCCCCCAAACACTTACCTTCTCCTACCATGCTGCCAATCACTGGCCTCCCTCAGCCCGAGTGCAAGTCTCCATCCCTGCACTTCTTACAAAAGGCTGCCACTGTCTCCACCTGTGTCCCCACCAGGCTCAGTGTCTTCTGAAAGCAGGGCACAGGTCTTATCCATCTTGAGGTCCCTAGCCACAGCACAGTGGCTGGCAGAGTGGGTGGAAGACAGGAGAAGAGGTTTGTTGACTGGACAGGGAAAAAAATGAAGAAAAGGGGGCACGCAGAAACACTAAGGACAGAGGCAGTAATCATGGAAGGAGTGGGGAAAGAGACAGAGACAGAAAACATACCTCAAAGGGGAGATCTTGAGATCCAGAGAAAGGCCAACAAGTAGGACTGAAGGCTTGAGAAGAGAAAACCATGGCTCAGCCAGAGCTGAGCCAGAGGCGGGAGCTGCCAGGAGACAGCTGAGGAGACATAATTGGATCAGAGACAACTCTGCTTCTGCAGTGAGGGGGTGTGACTCACATACACAGAGTAACGCCAGACAGAGAAACACACACAGAGTCTCACGCTCAGAGGCACAGACACAACCACAGGCACACACACATACATCCAACACAAACTTATTGACCCTGACAGGCACCTGCCCCAGGGATGTCACCTGGGTATGAAGGGGGGACATAAGGAACTAAGCACCTGCGCCTGAGGGGCTCAGTCTACCCAAATAAGGGCCATATCACACACACAGTCACCCACAATCCAGCTCCACACACAAAGGCCTGTAGAATCTTCAACCCCACTACATCATCCTGTCTTCATAATGTACAACCATCATCTGGTGTCTTAGTTATTTGCTTCTGTTTTGTTACCTCCTCAGGATGTAAACTTCATGACAGCAGGGTCTGACCTGTGTGGTTTGCTACTAAATTCCTAGATATAACACAATACTTGCCATATAATACATGTTTAACAGATGATTGAATCAATGAACGAAACATGCATGCTCACTGAAGACACATAAGGGACTCCATCCCCTTTGGCTCTCAGGCACAAGACTCATCACTTATTTGACCTAGGACCAGGTCCCAGGCAATCTAGAAGGGTCCACAGACAGAGGGGGCACCAGGAGATGATGGAAAAGATCTCAGGGAACCAGAGGGGTTGTGACATGAAGCCCAAAGGATGAGATTAAATGGTTCTCTCCAGAGGGGATACTGGAGGTAGAAGTCACCCTAACTTCCCATGGTGGGTGGGGGGTGAGTATATATGTGCAATATATAAGTGCAGGCATTGCTCACCTGCCCCAGGATGGAGAATTCCAGAGAACAACTAAAGTAGCAAGGAGCCCAGGGAGCCCAGGCTGAGAGGCAGGACAGCAGTGGTTATGTTAAAGCCCCAGAGAATAGTCCCAGGTGCCCTGTGCCACATACCCAGAATCTCCATAATGACTGGTGAGAGGGGTCTGTATTTGGCCTGGGATCTTTCACAGGCCATGTTTCTGAGTCTCCACAGGTCCCACAGTATCAAGGCCAGCTCAAGCATGCCAACAGCCCCAAGAGGGGTGGGGACACCTCAAACCTGACACCTGGTCTGAGCTGCTGTCCCCCATATGTTGCCAGAGCATGATAACCTACTCAAGGGCCAAGGTGGGGCAAAGGTGGGAGGTCAGGGCTGGAGTGGGGTTTCTATCCCCACCTGTCCTCGGTGGCAACCTGGTGCCTGGGCCAGTGGTCACCGGCTCCTCAGGAACCAGCTGGAGCAGCCCAATCATAGTACTATAGCCCTGCAGTGTCAGCCTCTGGGGTCAAGTCACCCACAGCCCTGGTTCCAGGTGGCCCAGCCAGGCATGGAGATTCAGGGAAAGAAAGAAAACCCATCTGTCTCCAGGACTCCCTCCTTTCTCTCATCTCCTGAAACTTTAAAGACTCTCGGCTGGAAACTGAGCTGGGGCTCGTTAAAGTTTAAAAGCCGGAGCCTGGGGAGCTGGGCGTGGAGGGCACAGAGCCAGCCTGGGGCTGAAGGCTCCTCTAGCCCCAGTGGGGACACAAACTGGAGGCACCTTCCACTCCACTCCCCACCCAGGTCTCCTCAGCCTGCCTAGGACAGGTGCTGAAAGGCTGTACATCTGTGCCATCTTGCATTCCAACCTGCACAGCACTTTACAATTTGCACATTGCAGAGGTATGCCATAACCACCAGGTGCCATCCAGGGTCCCTCCTAAGTCTCTCTGGATTTGATCCCTTGCTTCATGTCCCACAACCCCTGCTTTAATGCAGGCCTCAAGGCCTCTGCCCAGACAAATACTGCAGCAGCACCCTCTCACTAGCCCTCCTGTCTAAAGCCCTCAGGGGCCTAGGACTCCAGGCCTGGGACCTTGGCCTAGCTCTCTAATCACCTCCAGTCTCCTGAGTTCCAAGCCCATACTGGCCCACCACAGCATGGTGGCACACACCTGTAATCCCAGCACTTTTGGAGACAAAGGTGAGAGAATAGCCTGAGCCCAGGGGTTCAAGACCAGCCTGGGCAACTTGGGGAGACTTCATCTCTACAATGAAAAAAATGAAAACACACACACACAAAAATGCACTACTCTGTTCCTGCCTCCAGGCCTTTGTCCAGCAGTTCCTCTGTATGGAATGCTCCCGGTACTATCCACCCAATTCCAGTGAGATCACCTGAGAATTCCTCCTTTGCAGAATTCCTTCCCTGACCCCCAAGGCCAAGCCAGATGCCCTCTCTGGGTTTCCACAGTTCTAGTGACAAGTGTCTGTCTCAGCTCCAACCAAGAGCTCCTGGAGGGCAGGCTCGGGTCTGACTACCCTCTCTATACCCCACCTCCAGGCAGGGCCAGGCAGAGAGAAGCTACCAGTGGATGATCACTGAACGACAGGCAGGGCAGCACTGCTATCCACATCTGACAGATGAGGAAGTTAAAGCCTGCGCAGGGACAACTTGCCCAAGGCCACACAGTCAGGACTCTGGATTCTGTGCTTTCTCTCCTACATCTTTAACTCAATCCAGGCACCTCCTCCAGGAAGGCTTCCCTAACACCTCCAGCCACCTCTGGCCTTTCCCTTTTCTGAACTCCTCTACCCCAAAGTCCAGACACTGACTACCTAAGGTCATGCTCTCTGGGAGCCTGTTCTTTGAGGACCCCTCTGGAGCTACTTCTTCCAGTGGCCCCCACATCCAGTCAGAGCTAGAGCCAGCCAGGTCAGGGCCTAACCCTGGATCAGGGTCCCCATCTAGAGACCTCTCTGATGGCACTACTCTGTGTCCAGCAGTGCTGTCCACCCTACCCTGGCCTAAGGTTAGGACAGCCTCTACAAACCTGTACAGATGGGGAAACTTCCTGTAGAGATGGGGAAACTGAGCCCAGGGGTGAAGAGGCCAAGCCAGAATCTGAACTCTCCTAGTTCAATGCCCTAAAACTAGATTAACTCCCACCCCTGCCACCACAGATAGGAAGACTGACCCAGAAAGTTGAGGTGACCTCCAAGGTCACATAGCAGGGACCCAACAGTGCTAATAACCAGGCCCAAAGGAATGGAGACATCTCAGCCTTGGTGAGTCAAGGACCTGGATTCCAATCCAGCTTCAGCCAAGTCTAGCTGTTTGGCCTTGCACAAGTGAATTCCTGCTCTGAGCCTCAGTCTTCACAACTACTTGATGGGGTTAATGAGACCTACCCCACAGAACAGTTGCGAAGACTCAGTGAGAAGATATAAAGAAAGCACCTGGCCCTGGCCCCAACACACCTGCTCCATAACTCTTTTGAGCCTCAGAGACTATTCAGAGTGAGAAGGGTCCTTGGCGATCCCTGAGCCATTTCATATTCCACAGGGGGAGAGTATGAGACCCTGAGGCAGGGACAGACCTGAGCACTAGCTTGGGAGCTTGGAACCAGGGGGCATGTAGTGTGAGGAAGGTGGACAGTGAGGCAGGGCTGAGAGGGGCTGCTGGAGCTTTCCCCAAAAGGGAAGGGGAGGAACTGCAGGACAGGAAGTCAGAGGAGACAGGCCCCTACTCCCCAGCTTCCTGTGACCAGGGGAGCCTCAGGTTCTCAGTCACACTCCCCAAAAGACCTCCCACACCTGCTCAAGTGCCAAGTCCCTCAAGGACCCTGCCCACCCAGCCCACTCCTGTCATGGGCCCAGGCTCTCACCAGGCCTCACTCCTGTCTCTGGGCTGCCTGTGCAGTAGGTAAAGAGGTCACCTGGAATTGACTGTCTTCTCTCCACCAGGTTCTGGACACCTCTGAGGAAGGGTCCAAGTCTTCTCTACCTCTCATGCAGCAGGTGTCAGGAGAACTAAGTGCATAAGCACCCAGGGCAGGGCCAGGCAGGCCATGTCCTTTGCGATCTTCCTGCCTGTTCCTCCTTTCTCCCCAGTGGGCCTCAGCCCAGGTCCTGGATTCAGAGGTTCTTGGAGCCAGAAGGGCCCGATGGCACAGATGGACAAGCAGCCCAGAGAAGGACAGGCACATACCCAAGATCACACACACAGCAAGAGGACATCAGAGCCAGGACTGAGCCCTGGCTTGCCCTGGATGAATGACTGACAGAACCTCCTGGTTTCCTATTTCTCACAGCAGTAGAGGTGCCATGGGGAAGCCTGGCTGGGCACTGAGAGACCAGGGTTCAGGCACCAAGCTGCCCTCTTGTCTTGCCTCCAGGATCCATCAGCGACTGTTGCTGAGACAGGGCCTAAACTCTCAGGAGGTGGTGTCTCCAGTACCTAGAGCACAGTGCAGGCCTGGGGCCAGGCCAGGCTGGAAGCCAGGAGGCAGGGAGGAGGAAGAGGATGGAGGTGCCCTCCAACAGTCCCTTCTCCTTTGTCCTGGCTCCAACTGCTAGGTCTTAAGCCCAGAGCTATGGCTGGCTTGCAGGGACCTCTGGACACAGGCTAAGTGGGAAAGGAGATGAGGAAGGGGAAATCAATCAGGTAGACAGATAGGAAGAGCCCCACCCCCACCCTGGGATCAGGAGCACAGGACACATCCAGGGGGCAGTTGGTTTTTCTAGCTCCATGGACAAGCCCAGTGCAGGCTGGGGCAGGAGACAGAAAGGGGGAAGGGAAGAAGAAGCTCAACAAACACCTGCAGTCAAGTCCCAGTCTCCTGGAGTGACCCAATCTTCCCTGGGGACTCTGGTTTCAGACCTGCTGTGTGACCTTGGCAAGCCACTCCCCTATATGGACCTTTCTCATCTACCAAACAAGAAGGGGATGATGAGAACACTGCGTCCTTCAGACCTTCAAAGAGTTATTGATGGAGCTAAAGGCCACAATGTTGACTAATGACGCGAGTTCATGCAGAGAGAGCCAGGGGTTCTGGGGCCTGGCTGGCAAGGGTTCCATTCTTGCCTCAGCCACTGCATGACCTTAGGCAAGTAACATCACCTCCCTCAGCCTCAGTTTCTTTGTTTGTGACATGGAGACAAGCTACTACTGCCCTGGAGTAGCCTGAGGTAGTCAGATGTGGACAGAAATGCTTGGCTCAGAGTAGGGGCTCTTATGATCAGAAATGAGATTACCTGCGTGGAACCTGGGACTCCTAGAAACTTGGGGATGGGACTCTCAGAGGCCTCCACCCATCTCCCAGAGCTCCATCTGGCTGTGTTGAGAGGCTCAGGAGTAGAAGGCTGGCCCCTTGGGATGCCCATAACCCAGGTCCCAGTCTCCTTCCTGTGTCCGGGTTCTGCCTACCTCCTATCCCCATCCTCTCTCCATTGTGGGAAGCAGAGCTGGGGAAAGTATGGGAGGAAAAATAAGGCAAGAACTGGGTTTCAGGTCCGGCTCTGCTAGGACTTGGCTGTGTGACTTTGGGTAGGTCCCTGCCCCTCTCTGGGCCTCAGTATCTTTCCCTGAACCCCAGGAGGAAGGACAACATGAAACAGGGACTGCAAAGACCCTTCAGCCATTCTCTGCAAGGGAAGGAGAGTCAGGATCCTGGTTGCCAGGAAGGGTGTATGCCCTTCCCAGAAGCCTACAATACCCCAGTTTTTCCAAGTCCCTGCCACCCTCCAGGAAGGTCACCTGACAAGTCTGAAGGTCACAAATGGTCTGCTATGGCAGCCTGGCCCCCAGACCCACCAATTCCAGTCCTGGGCCAGGCTGGGTTTATTCATTAACCAAGCCAGATGGAGGAGGCAGCTCCACCCTGTTGACATAGAGGGTGGGAGTACTGGCCTCAGTTCAGACCTACTCCTGCTCTCCCTTCTGGAGAACCAGTTCAGTGGGGAAATGCCACTTCCCAGCCCAATGCACACTGCCAACCTTAGCTTCTCCTGGGTTACAGTCAGGCTCTCTTGACACTCCCCTGCTCACCCTCCGTTCCATTTGTTCCTTCGTTCCTTCCTTTCTCCTTTTCTTAACCAGCATCCCTGCTCTGTCAGTTGGATGCTGGGAATGCAAAGAGCATAGGACCTGTCCCTGCCCTCAGGGAGCACCAGGCTGGGCTCATGGCAGCTGATCTCCCCTTCTCTGCTCAGACTCAAACACCAGCCAGGGTCCTCGGGCCTGGGCAGTAAATTGCAGAGGAGTAGACACGTGGAAGCCCAGAGGGAGAGAGACAGTCAGATGGCCAGGGTGCAGACAGTCACAGAGGGAACAAAAGAAAGCAGAAAGGGAGAACCAGAAAATCTTATGGGGACAGAAGGACAAAGCGTAAATCATTAAGGCAAAGTGAGGCAGGAAGGCAAAGGGCCAGAGGGGAAAGGTCAGATATCTTAGGCCCCGTATGAGCAAGATGTGTGAGCTAAGTCTGAGACCAGGTCCCAAGCAAGAGGGGATGGTGGGCCTTGGAGTCTGGTACCCTGCCCCTGGCAAGAGGAATGCATAACTCCACATATTTCAGGAGGACAGAAGGGAGAAGGAGAAAGGAAAAGGGAGGCGGAGGTCACAGCCTGCGGCCAGGATCCTGCTTAAGGGAGACCTACCCACCCTAGAAACGTGGTCACAGCAATGCCAGATGTGCTGAGGCAGCTGCTGCGGCTCCTAAATCAGTCTTCGCCAACCTCTGCCTCATCTGGTCCTCTAGGGGAAGTGGGTTCATGGGGTCCCAAACCCCAAGTCTGTCCCGCATAGCCAAGAGAAAATCGTGAGGCTGTGAGGAGTGGGGGTGATGGCTGTGAGGAGCCAATGTATCTGTGACTGTCCTCTACGCTGGCTTCCCTTGACCCCATCCACCTTCCTCCCAGCCCACTTGCAGCCTGGCGCTGTACAAGACAGGGGCATCCAAGCCCTACCTTCAGGGTCTGCCAGCCACAGTCCTGAGTCTCTGCCGGGAAGCAGTCAGAGAAGGCAAAGAGCAAGAGCAGGGAATCAGGGAGGCAGAAGGAATCAGGCCCTTGGCACCCCAGTGGGCAAAGAGTGGGGAAAGAGACCAAGCTCAGGTTGAGAGAACCAAGAATCAGGGAGAGAAGGGCCCAGTCTCCCACCTGGGTGACTCCCAGCAGGCTTCCCAGCAGAGGAGTCCCTGAGGGAGATCACTCTCCTGGATGGACCTGGCAGCAGCCCACCTCCCTGGAGCAGGCAGGAACATGCAGAAACCAGGGTTCCAGCTGAGTGAGCCAGATGAGTCACACCCCCTCTCCAGGCCTCAGTTGGCCCATCTGTGTGATGGGGGCTTGGCTCAGCAGACTGTGCCTCCTCCTAGTTTCTGGCAGGAGACGTTTACTAGGCCTAGTTGCACAACATGGTGCCAGTGGCCCTAAGAGAGGACCACGACTCCCTGTGAGGGACAGGAAGGGTGCAGTGGAGGCTGCAGGTACAGGGCAACCCTACCTTGATCTTGTGCAGCGTCCGATCCATCTCCACAGCCTGCACCCACACAGACACGCCAGCCTTACTGTAGGTCAGGTTCCAGCCCACCTCGGCCTCGCACTCTGACCGGAAGCTTCGGAAGTCCTGGTCATCGGGCACCTGGACACTCTCACGGCCCAGGACTGGCCGAGGCCCTTGGGGCTCTGTCGAGGCCGCCGGCTTCTCCATGGGGGGTGTGGGAAGGCCCAGAGCCCTGGTCCTAGTCCGGCTCTCTTGGGTCCTCCGCGGAGGCTCAGACAACGTCGACGCCGCTGCAGATGCTGACGCCACCTTCCTGGGACCTGCAAGACCGGTTTGGGGCCGGGAATCAGTGCGCTGGGGGCACGGGTGGGGCAGTCCGGGGTCCTAGGCGGGTGGAGAGATCGAGATAGACAGAGGCCGGCCCCCAGGCGAGGGCGGGCAGGCACAGGACAGCCACGGGGCCACCTCCCGAG
>NW_007256843.1:239389-240041 GCF_000164805.1 Carlito syrichta
GGGGGGACCCAGACGGAAGGGGCCCGTCCCCGGCAGGGTTTGGGGACGGGTGGGGAGTGGCCAAGGCAGAGTGGGCTCTGGGATGAAGGGCTACGAGTACTAAAGAGGGATTCTGGAAGTTCATTGTTAACCCCTTCTCTGACACTCCTCCGACGTTCACAGGTACACACCTCTGCAACAACCTACAGTGTTTACACACAGGCACGCCGTCCCCAGAACAACCCCAAAACACCCCCACACAACACTCCAGAGATACAAAGATGGGCACACACCCCCATGACAATGGAGAGATGAACTCACAGGGATGACAACCCCACAGCAACTCAGTGATGCCCACAGCTTGCATCCCGCACCAACCTAGAGGCACACCAAGCATACGCACACCTAACTCAATTCCCAGTGAGGTGTGCTAAACCAGCAGATAGCTGATCCAACTCACAAGGCTCAGGGGTCACGGGCTGCCCAAACTTGGGCAAAATCTCCACTCCAGTCTCACTCCCATCTGGGAGCTTTAACCAGGACCCTCTCCAGCCCCAGAATCTTTGGTCCGTGTCCACTAGCATACCTCCTCTGCATGCATGGTTAGGCGCGCGCACATGCGCACATGCGCGCGCACACACACACACACACACACACACACACACACACACAC
>NW_007256843.1:240061-243967 GCF_000164805.1 Carlito syrichta
CCTTCTGCCAGCAGTTCTCCTGGTTGAGCTGGCTCAGTCCATTGGCAAGCCAGTCTCAGGGGTGCATGGCTCTTTGGCTCCGACAATCTGCAGCTCTTCGGGTCTGGGTTCTTGTCCCCTGCGCAGGTTTAATGAGGAACACTGATGGATGGAAGTTGAGAATGCAAGATTTATGGACACGATAGAAAAGCTCCCAGACCAGGAGCGGGCCCAAAGAGGTTGCAGATTTGAAACAGAAACCTGATGCTTACATAGCCCTAAGACAGAGCTGATTGGCTTGCACTAACTGTGAGCTGATTGGCCAGTCCCAGGGGCCTGCAGGAAGTGTTGCTACTTTGTTACCGTTACCTGGAAGGACACACACACACACACACACACACACACACACACACACACACCTCTCCCACGGCCTAGACTAGGCTCTCAAACGCATCTGGCCCCAGTTTCCCATCTACAGAAGAAGGGAATCAGAATATATAACCTTAAAGTATCTCCTAACCTTACCATCCTAGAGTTCTGGGATGGAACAGCTTTTCTTAAACATGCTAAGAAAAAAATGAGGAGTCGAAGAGTTGTCATGGTGGGTTCACAAATAGAAGTGTTTCTTCCTGAAGTGCTTAAGGCTCCGAGATGTTTGTAAATCACTCCACATTTTTAAAATGAGTGAGGGTGAGTAAGGAGGCATGATGCCAAGTGACCCCAAAGGGTATTCTGCAAAGTGAGTCCTGTACCATGAGTTGTAGGTCCCAGGAGGCCTGTGTGAATGCCCTTAGAGCTCCAGGACTCCCATCTGCAGTGTGGGAGGTATAGTCAGATAATCACCCCACCCCTTCTAAACCACACTCTTCAAAAGTGTCTGGGAATGAGTGGGTGGTGGGGGGCTGGTTCTGGGCTCAGGAGGCCCAGGCTAGGGATAGATTCTCTGCTATCTTCCTCCTTTGCCTCTAACCCAACTCTAGGTCGGTTCCTGCCCCTTCCCAGGCCTCAGTGGTTTTATCTGACACTCTCACTCCCAGACTGGTAGGAGACCCAAAGGGGACCTCAGCAGAGCCAAAGGCTGCTTTGTGAACTGCATCCTCTGGGATCTTCCATGAGGAAAAGAGGTGGCAGTGCTGGTGGTTCTTGCCTTTTTAGGGCCCCAGTAACATCTCAGCAGGCAGCTGGAAACCTCTCACATCTACCATCCAACCCAGGTAAAACAGACAAAGCTGAGTGACAGGAGGCAGCAGTGAGGGCAGACTGACAGAAGGTCTTCCTCATCACAGAGAGCTGCCAGTCTGGTGGAGAGACAGAAACCCGGGAAGGTACCGATGGCAAAAACCAAACCATCACTCAAATTCAAACACAGAGGAACCAAGAATGAACCTTTTGGGTCTTGGGCTCCTAAAGGTGGGTGACTTGGCACCCCTGGGCCCAGGCAGTCATATCCTGGGCTCATTCCTGGGTCCTGGGTTCAGGCCATGCTACCTGGTCAGCAGGTGGGCAGAGGGCATCACCCTATTCTACTTCATCATTAATTTGCCCTTGCAAGGGCCACCCCTTCCCTTGGGAATCTAGGTGTCTCTGGCTCTGGGGCTCAAGGCAGCCTTTCAAACATGACAAAGCAGATTCATATCCTGTCTTAAAACACTCCTGAGCAGCAGAGAAGGGCCCCATCTGCTCAAGAGCAGAGGATTGAGCCCAGGAGGGCTGGGAGGGGCTCCAGGGGAGGAGTCTGGAGAGGACCCACAGCCTGGCAGCACATAGAGCCTGTGGAGCTGAGTCCAATCCTGGATCCACCATTTCTTAGTTGTGCAGCCAGAAGCAAGTGACACATTCTCTCTGAGACTCAGTCTCCTCATCTGGAATAATAATACCTATCTCTGGAGAATTATGTAATGAAAAGAGTTGTATATGTGCCAGTTTCACCCCCAGATAAGCCCAAGACCCAGATAAGTAACCAAAAATATAACTGGTAGGGGTGGGTGGGACAGGGAGGAATACACTGTCCAAAAATGCATGGTTCCAACAAAAAGTGTTCAGGTGGCATATTGACATGCTGGTTGGCAAGATTCTCATGAAAATTCAACAGTGGAAACAGCTGGCAAAGCATGACCCCTGCTCTGTCTGCTGCAGGCCCCTGCCCTAGACCAGCCCTCCCCACAGGAAGTAGATAGAGGTTCCCCTCAGAGCCTCAGGCCAGGTTCCTCTCTGGGTCCCAGCTCCAGAATGGGGCATCACTGAGCAGGAGCCAGCATGGGTGAAGAAAGTGAGACCTTGTAGAGAAGGTGGGAGCTCGCAGGAGAAGGTGCTTAGCAAACTGAGAAGCTCAGGGGAATGGGAGGAATCCTTGCCCAGGACACATGTCCCCCCCGAGACAGCAGCCAGTTGCCCCTGAATCACATAGCAAGTCAGAGCCCAGAGGAGACCTCTAGTACTCAGGACTGACTGAGACACCTGGAACAGGGCAGGGGGTCACTTGGGAAGAGTCACACCAGACCTTGCCCACGGCCCCCAATAGCTGTTGGAGCAGAGGTCAGGGCACCTGCTCAGAGCCACTCCATGACCTGGATTCCTACCCCTCCTCTAAACTTCCCCCACCAGCACTAAAGACCCTCAGACTCATGTCATCTGGTTCAACCTCTTCCTTGTGCAGATGAAGAAATAAAGGCCCAGCTAGTAGGGACGAAGCAGAAATAAGGACCCAGGCCTCACAGTTCTTTACCTGAGACTCCTGCCCACCCAATTTCAAACCACCCCTTTCATTTGCCTGGGGGTGACCTTGTCTCAGTCACTGCCCTTTCTCAGCCTCCCTCAGTGCCACCCACTCTGCCCAGTGTCCTGGATAATGACAGCCCCAAAAGTCTTGATGTGTTCCAGGGTGCCCAACCCTACTCACCATCTAGTCAGACAATGGCTCCTTCGATCTCCCCTCTGGGAGATGAGAAGGTCCTACCCAACCCCTTTCCCCCACCCCCTCCTGAGGGGTGACCCTGCCTGCCAGTTAGGGTGGAACAAATTCCCAGGTTGTCCAGGGAAACAAGGCAGTGTCCTGGGGCACTGTTCTAGAAGATCAGGCAGTGACCTGTGTGATGTCACCAGGAAGCAGCAGTGTGGAGAGGCAGTTCCAGAGGCCATCAGAAGGCCCAGAGCACCCTGAGGTCCCCAGAGCTAGCTTAGCCTTGAGAGGGACCTGTCCACAGTGGCAATAGGTGCTCCATCCCAATCCCACCTGGAGCCGGATCTAAGTGTTTGCCCAGGGCGAGTCTCATACCCCTACTGGACCGCGCTGGGCAAACAGCCCAAACCTGCCCTGAGGGTGCTGTTGGTGCCTTCATGGTGCACAGCCACTAAGTCAGCCACTAAGGATCACCCCCAGCCTCACTCCTCCTCATGTCCTGTCACAGTCCAACACAGACACACACCACCTCAGTCTTCACACAGCCAGCCCTACACAGGTACACAAGCCTGGTCAGGCCAGGCCACACAATAGTGCCAAAGTGGAGTTGCCAGATAAAACAAAGGATGCCTCATGCAATATGAATTCCAGATAAGAAACGACTAACTGGCCAGGCTCAGTGGCTCAGCCTGTAATCCCAGCACTTTGGAAGGCTGAGGTAAGAGGATTGCCTGAGCCTGTGGTTTGAGACCAGACTGGGCAACTTGGCAAGACCTTGTCTCTACAATAAATAAAAAATTAAGCCGGGCTCGGTGGCTCAGCCTGTAATTCCGTGCTTTGGGAGGCTGAGATGAGTGGATTTCCTAAGCCCACGGGTTCGAGACCCACCTGGGCAACTTGGTGAGACCTCATCTCTACAATAAATCAAAAATCAGCCAGGCATGGTAGCGCATGCCTGTAGTTCCAGCTACTTGGAAGGCTGAGGTGGAAGGATTGCCGGAGCCCAGCAGGTCGAGGCTGTGGTGACC
>NW_007256843.1:243988-266275 GCF_000164805.1 Carlito syrichta
GACAGAGTGAGACTCCAACTCAAAAAAAAAAAAAAAAAATAGCTGGGTGTGGTAGTGCACGCCTGTAGTTCTGGCTACTTGGAAGGCTGAGGCAGAAGGATTGCCAGAACCCAGCAGGTCGACACAGGGGTAGCCAGTGAGCGTGCCACTACACTCCAGCCTGGGTGATGGAGTGAGACTCTAACTCAAAAAAAAAAAAAAAAGACTAACTTTTTACTATAAGCGTGTCCCAAATATTTGCTTAATCTGGCAACCTGACACCCAAGGCACTGCCTCACCCACATTGCAAAACCTTGAAGTGCCACATAGTCAGACACCAGTTCCCACACAGACCTCAGTCACACACTGCACTATGGGAATGCACACACCAGCCCCCCAGTCACAGTGGTGTGTAAGCTGTCACATACACGCAGCTCTGCACATCCCCTATGGGAAGAGGCAGCAGACCAGAGTGAGAGTCTTTCCTACTTGTTTGGTATCACCTACCTACCACCTTAGGTGGGAGGTCTAGCAGGGACTATTAGCCCCATTTGGCACATGAGGAAAAGAAGGCCCAGCAAGAAAGAGTACTTACCCTAGGTGTTCCAGTGTGTGGTCCCCTGGGGTCTGGGTAATTCTAAGCCCCAGGTCCACCATACTTAGGTCAGCCAAGCCTCCCAGAAGAGCCTCTTCTCTCAGGAACAGTAATAGCCCAGGGGCTTTGGGGCTCACCCCTGACTTCCCCCATCACCAAAGGGTGATCCTGGGCTCGCCTCAGAAGCCCTCTAACTTCAGGAGGTGGAAACTGTCCTGTGTCAGGGTACTGAGGCCCAGCTTTGAGATTAAAAAAGAAGAAACCAAAAGAAGGAAGTGGTGTGGGCTGCCAGAAAAGGGGCCATCGTCCCAGAGCTAGAGTTCTTGCCCACCTGGGTAAAAGGTGCCCTAGAAAACCTTTTCTTTCCGAAAGACACACAGATACCCTCACCCCTACCCAGCCTGAGCACAGAGCTGAGGGGAGGGCCCGAGGTCAGACAGATGGATCAGGCGCCTCTGACAGGAAACTCCAAAGCTTCTGGAAGAATGCATCGACCCGGCAATCAATCGAACTGAGTTCCTTCAGGCTGCAGTGCCCAACAGATATCATCAGCAGGGGGACCCAGCATGCAGATGAGGGTAGGGGCCATGTGGGCCTGAGGCCCTCCCTAAGAGGAAGCCTACATGATCCTGCTCCAGGCCCTGCCTACCTCAGGCAAGGCACTACATGGTCTAGGCCTGTTCTCCCATCAGAGTGGTGGTGCTCCAGAGGCCTTCTCACTGGGCGGAGACTGTAAGCTGTGAAGTCCTGTGGTGCTGGTAGAGGGGACTGCTATCAGACTCCTCCCACCCCTAAGCCTAGGGGTGCCCTGGGCAGCAGGCCCCTGCAAGGCCCAGAGGATAGCTCCCAGAGCTCCAGGGAGCAAGGACTGGGGGATGGGGAGGGAGGGTGGAAGAGAAGGCAGGCAGATGGGGTCAAGTCCCCTACTCAGCAGTCTAGTATAGTGGCTTGGGCTAGGGAGCCAGACTGTCTGGGTTAGAACCTCTTACTTAGCATGTGGTCTAGGACAAGTTACTCAACCTCTCTATGTCTCAGCTGTCTCATTTCCAAGATGAGTACAGGATTTCCATCAGGATAAGGGGGATGAAGGGAATGAATCACGTGGAGTTGCTTAGCACAGTGCCTGGCACACAGTGAGTGCTCAATAAATGCCACAGCTGCTATCAGTTCTTGTCTCACGGCATCTGTCCCAAGACATAACCTCTTCCCTACATCTTTATTCCTTGACCTGGAGGCAATGTCTCCCTTCTGATCAAGATTAACCTGGAGCCTGGAGGTTGAGAGGAAAGCAGAGGTGGGTATGAAGACATCTTGTCCCCCTCCCTTACCCCAGTCCAAGCAGAGCTGCAAAAGGTCTGGCTATGCCCCCTTTGGGGGTCCTTCACTCAACAGCATTTGCTCTTGCATGCACACAGCACCCCTCAGTGTCTGATAACTGGATTCCAGGACAGCAGCAGGGCACAGTGTGGCTATGTCCAGCCAGAGGACAGGACGGTACATTGAGATGTCCATACTCCTGAGCGGTTCCCAGGACTGTGAGAACTGGTGTGAGTGGGGTTCCCTAAGAACTCCATCTGAGTATGGGCCTGAAGGCTCTGCCCTGGGCCAAGGTTCATCCTGGGGTCAAGATCCCCACTTGGAACAAGCAGCCTGCCACAGGCTTGATTTCTAGGGGCACTGCTGTTTGGGGAACTCCTGCCAACCACTGCTTCCTGCCCTGAATCCCTGGTGTCCTGGGTCAGCAGGTATATCCTCAGTCCTCCCCAGGGAAGGCTGCCTCTTTAAGCATCTTCTAAATTTAGGGCTCAGGCTCTGTGACTCATTCCTGAATCTGCTTTGCTCCCCTCCTCCAGGAGTGTGCTCCCATGGTATTTTTATCCTCTGCTGCCTCAGACTGATTAATAAGGCTCCACACATCCTGCAGCAGTCACACACACACACACACACACACACACACACACTCTCCCTCTCTCTCTCTCTCTCTCTCTCTCCCTCTCTCTCACACGAAGAGCTCCCCATCCCACTCACCCCAGGCCAGCTCTGGGCTTCCCTCTAACCAGAAGCTATACTCCCCCCCTCCCCCGCCACCTCTCCATCTTCCCAATGCTCCCCACAAACCAGATCCCACCCAGGTGGCCACATTGAGGGCTGGCTCCAAGCAGGACTGTGGTGGCCAGTGGGGTGGAGGCAGGAAGAGGAGAGGTGGAGCCAGGCCCTGCCCCTGTAGTTTGGCTGCCAGGGAGGCTTGAGTTCGGGACCAGACTCACTCTTACTTTAGTGTGAGGTCTTTGGTGAGTTCTTGGCCTCTCTGGGCTTCTATTTCCTTCTCTATAAATAAGGGGTTTGAACAAGCCTTTCATTAGAGAGGCTTGGAACAGAGTTGAAATGACCACTAGACCAGGTATCCAACTTCAAACAAGGTGGCCAACAAGTGGGGTGTCTGATGTCGGACCGTGCCTCCTACCCAGGCTCCCGTCTGTCCCCAGTATCCGCTCCATGAGAGAAAACACAGGCCAAGAACCTGCTGTGAGCATTAGAAATCTGCCCTGCAGGGAGGAAAGTCGTGAACTACCCTCCACCTTGAAGGAGCTGGAAAGAGCCCAGGGTCTGGTTCTGGTCTGACTGCCCAGGGCTGCCATGTGTAGCTTTGGGTAAGAATCATCTTAACTCTGGGGTCAGGTTGTGGGGAAGGGAATCAGGTGCATGTGCAGGTGTTGCACTGGAGCCGTCTCTCCCCTGCAGCCCAAGGCCAGAAGAGATGGGAACACAGATTCCCTCTTGACTTTTAGAAATGCAGGCACCTAGGGCATGGTGCAGAGGTATCTGGGGGATGGACAGACCTGGGGCTGCTGCATCCCTGCCCCTTCCTGGCACTAGGAAAAACCCATCTGCAGTCTGCCTCAAACCTTTGTTCATAAGTAACAACAGTGGCTAACATTTACTGAACGCTTACCATGGCCTGGTGCTGGTCTTGGCACAGAACCGGTCTTAATCTATAGTTAAACCTCAAGACAGCCCTGGATCAGGCTTAGCATCCCCACTATACAGGCAACTTGAAGTTCAGAGAAGGGCACTCACCCAGAGTCACAGTGTTAAGTCACCAGGAGGGCTAATGAAAAGCCAGGTCTGTCTGCAATCTTGGCTTCTGTTGGCTACCCCAAGCCAGTTCTTCTCAGAGTATACATCAGACACTCAATAAATGTTTGATGAAGATGTTTGATCACTGCCATACATTGGAACTATCCCTATTCTAGTCCAGTTCTACCTCAACTCCTTGGGTGTCCTTAAGAGAGTCCTTTTCCTTCTTTAGCCTCAGTTTCCCTGGCTGAAAAACAGAAATGATAAAGGCCTAAAGAACCAGATACTTGGAGGTGGGGAGAATCTTGAATTTCTATTTCTACAAATAACTGCCTTTCATGACTTGCCAGAGAAGGCCCAATCTGCAAGCAGACCTCAGTGTCCCCCAGTCTCTCCCCATAACCTATCCCCACAACCTCTAAGAGCACTTCAGAGGGCAACAGCCACATACAGCCCAGCTTTGCCATTACAAAGGACAGAGAAAAGTTCACTTTCCTGGAGGGCTGCTGCATGATCCCGCAGGTGGCACAGTGTGCCTACGAGCCACCCCACTTCTCTGCCTGGTGGGGAGAGTGGCTCCTGCAGCCTCAACTCAGTGCGCATCATTTCCGCTTCTTGTCACCTAGACCAGACCAGGTATCACCTCCAGCTGCTGCTGGCCCCAGCTAGAGTCACCTGAGCACACAATTCCTCTCAGGTTCAGAAACAAAGCCGAATCCCTTCCCACTTCTTTCCATTTAGATTCTGTCCCCTTAGCGCTGCCTCTCATCTGTCACACCTGGGCTCTTTCCCTTACCTGGGCCACTGTCCCGAGAGGCGGGGTCTGCACAGCTCCAATAATACTGTTCACGTCCTCCAGGATTCTCCAGATGCTCCTTAGCTTCCTGCCTCTGGTGGCCATCTCAGCAGAGCAGAGCACTCTTTCATCAGGCCAAGGCAGGGTAGAGGAAGGATTGGGAACAGAGATGCAGGTACAGTGGGTCTCTCTAAGCCTGTACCCAACAAAGATGCAGATCCTTGGGGTGCAAGGAAGGGCGCTAGGTCCCAGGGCAGGAAGGTTAGGCTTTAGCCCTTTTCATAGACTACTGAGACCTGGGACGAGACCCTGTCCCTCTTGGGGCCCTCAGCATTGCAATTTTTAAAATGAAGAAATGGGTTCCTCAATCTACAATCACCTGACTATAATAATCTTTTGCCTGTTAGGCTGCTTGGATAAATTCCCAAAAGTAAACGAAATTGTTTTCACCTCTGGATCTCACTTGATCCCCCCCCAACGACCTATTCCCATCTACAAAGGAGAAAGCTTAGGTCCCTAAGGAAACAAAACTACCCAAAGTCACACAGCAAGTTGGAGGCAGAGCGTGGGCTTGGGTCCTTGAATCCTGATACTTCTCGGGTCCTTTACACTCTATGATGCTGGGACTCCGCGTGACTTTTTCTGACCCGCTGTCCCATTTGTAAAAGAACTGTTGTGTGGACCGAATTACGAGCGGCAACGAAGGGGGTCGTGCTTTGCTGACCATAAAAGAAAGGCCAACAGAACGATGACAGGACCGTTGCGTTACTATGTATCATTGTTGTCTTCGTTAAGGCGCCTCCGGGTGTCGACGAGGCACTCCGCTCGCGCAGGCGCTCTTCGGTGTTTACAGAGGCCGCGAGGCCCCGCATTTGCGCGTGCGCTTCCTGCCAGGGGCCGCACAACGGCCCCGGTGGTTATTCCAAATCCGACTTAGGGCAGCGCTGCTCCGAGCCCCCTAGTGGTTGTCACCGCTGTCACCACAGCTTTCTGGAGCCTCCGTCAGCTACGTTTCGGTTGAGGCGTCTCCACAACCCCAGAGCGGCAGAGAGCTGAGGAGAGGCAGGAGGAGGCACACCGCGCTCGCCATCCTCCTCCTCACCGGGGAGTTGGTGCCACCAAGCCTCAGGTGCAGGTTCTGGCGTCCATCACCGCAAACGTGGAAACCGCGGGAATCCGACCGGAACGGCTCGCGCACCGCCTCATGGGAATTGTAGTTCACAGCTAGAACCTTTCTGGGGCTGGGGCGCTAGAAAAACTACATTTCCCAGGAACCCAAGAGGCAGAGTCTCAGAAAAAGGGCCCGCGGCATGTTGGGAGACAGAGTTTGGGGAAGGTGTTGGGTTTGTGCTGACGGAGAAACGAGGGGGCCTGTTACTCTGAGCCCGGACTCGTGGGTTCCGGTTAAGCATGTTGCACAGCAGCTGTCATAAGCGCAGGCGTATTATTAAGGCTGTGTTTTGTTTTATTTTATTTTATTTTTTGAGTCAGAGTCTCACTGGGTTGCCCCAAGTGGAGTGCAGTGGCGCGCTCCCGGCCATCGCAGCCTCGACCTGCTTGCTGCGCTCAGGCGATCCTTCCGCCTCAGCCTTCCGAGTAGCTGGAACTACAGGTGCGCGCTACCACGCCCGGCTTATTTTTTGATTTATTGTAGAGACAAGGCCTCACCAAGTTGCCCAGGCTGGTCTCGAACCCCTGAGCTCAGGCAGTCTTCCCACCTCGGCTTCCCAAAGTGCTGGGATTACAGGCTTGAGCCACCACGCCCGGCCTAAGGCTGTATTTTAGAAACAAAACTGCGTATTAGCTGTGGGATCCCCCTTATCAACTAAGAACGACCCTGAAGTTAAGAAAACAGTTCGGTGGCTCAGCCTGTAATCCCAGCGCTTTGGGAGGCCGAGGCAAGTGGATGGCCTGAGTCCAGGGGTTCGAGACCCACCCGGGCAACTTGGCAAGACCTAGTCTCTACAATAAGTCAACAATTAGCCGGGCGTGGTAGTGCTCGTTTGTAGTTCCGGCTACTTGGAAGGCTGAGGCGGAAGGATCCTTGGAGTCCAGCAGGTCGAGGCTGCGATGGCCAGGAGCGTGCCACTGCACTCCAGTCTGGGTGACAGAGTGAGACTCCAACTCAAAAACAAAAAACAAAAAAAACCCCAAGAAAACAGTTACCTACCAGTCGAGCGTTCAGGGCTCGCTGGCACGGCAACTTCCTAAATTTCTATGCTACTAGTAAAATCACACTCTTGCCAAACTCCCTAACGATAGGAGCAATCAATGAGATTGTCGTACCTTCCTAACTCTGACCACTACAACTCACTGACAGAGGAGGGCCTTACAGACATTCTTTCCTGACAAGCAACTGCAGAGCTCACAGTAGTTTCAGCCAGCTTAAGGCAACAGCACACAGACTGTCTCTGTGTCCTATAGTTAACCTTTTGACATAAAGAGCCAAATCCCACCTCATTTTAATGCTAGAACCTCACCCCATTGTGAACATTGGTTGTATGTCACATATCTGTTCACCTATTGCCCATGTGCTCAACTTCCTTGATAAGCGTGTGTAGCTTTATCCCAAACCTGGTGAATATGTATGACTCTGTTGTGTAATACAAGTCTGTGAGGCTTAAAACCAACTGCCCTTTTCCTCTCGGAAGAGAGAGCACAGTCCCCATATTTGGCAGACTGTCTCTCTCTCCAGTTTGCAAAAAACTGATATTGCACCTCCCACAGGGCTTCCTCCCACATTACTCCTGGAGCCTGTACTCACAGAGGTCACTATGGCCTCAGTTTTCATCCTATTGCTGTCCAGCAGAACTTTCTGCAATGATAAAAATGTTCTAGATCTGACTGTTCAATGTAGCAGCCCCTAGTCTGTGGCTACTAAACACCTGATATGTGGCTTAAATGTCATGGAAGAATCAAAATTTTTACTTATAATTCATTTTAAAATCTTAATTTAATTACTTCTAATTAATTTAAGTTTAACCACTGGATAGTGGCTACAGTACTGGAAAGCTCAGTAAACTAGACCTCTTCACATCTTCAACACCAACAGCTGCCCTGTTTTGTGTCACACTTCAGTTTTTTTCTTGCATGCTCACTGCTCAGTCTGCAGATTCCGCCTCCATTATTCATCCCTGGAAAACCTAAAAATTAGTTCAGTCTATAAAATCTGCCCTGCTACTCATCAGGCTGGAATAATAGACACAGATAATAATCTGAAAGGTAGCTGTAATATTAACAGGAACTATTTTTCCGAGGATATACCGCTGCTGAAAATATCATAAGGACCCCCTGCTTTGAGTAACTACTTTCTAATGGAGCATTGTTGGTTTTTAAAATTACTACTCTAAAAACTTTGCTGTTTGAGCTGTGTGGGGTGGCTCATGCCTGTAATCTCAGCACTTTAAGAGGCTGGGGCAGGAGGATCACTTGAGGCCAGGTGTTCAAAACCAGCATAGGCAACATAGGGAGACCTCATCTCTACAAAAATAAAAAAATTAGCTGGGCATGGTGGTGTGCGCCTGTACTCCCAGCTACTTGGGAGGCTGAAGTGGAAGTGCCACTGCACTTCAGCCTGGGCATGCAGAGTGAGACTTGACCAAAAAAAGAAAAAGAGAAAAGAAAAAGAAAGAAAGAAAAACTTTGCTGTTTGAAATTAGATGAATAAGAATGAAACTCTTGCTTGGGGGACTTAAGTGTCCATTAAGTGGACAGTATTTACAACCCAGATGCAGAGATTCAGATAAGGAGTTTTTTTAAACACAATATTCCACATCTATCTTAACTTTACTGTTTCCAAGAAAATGGGACCCTGGGTCCACTGAGCTGTATAGACCCAAGGTCAACCTCTTTATACCCAGTTCTGACTTTGAGCCTATCAAAATATTGTTTTATTTAAATTCCACCTCATCTCCATCCCCTTTCAAACACTATATCATTATCTTTTCCTTTGTGCTTGGCGGGACACCTCATGGTTTCTCTGATGTGCTGTCTGTCTTGTTGCAAGGGGTTTGTCCCTGGTGGTCCTGGCTGATTGGGCTAGGACAACCTAAAAAACTTGTGTCTTCCAGGTCTGTCACAGGCCACCTCTTCACTCCTCACCTTCTCTGGATGACCTCGTTCACTTCCATCCACTTATGACTCTCAGACCTCCAGCTTAGGTCTTTCTCCTGAGTCTAGGGTCTCCCCCTCTGATGGACTCGAGTCAGTGTGTTTAAAACGATTGTTTGTTGGGCTGACTCTTTCTTTGTTGGAGGGCAACCACTCCTCATTGCTGTGTCCCAAGTAAGAACCAGGCACTGACCACCTCTCTCCATGGGATGGATGAGACACTCTCACCTGGGCCAGGTACCTCTTCATCCACTGTCCTCAAACTGCCTTACATGGGATCGGATGTTTTTCACATAGGTCAGTGCCCTAAAACCTTAGAAGTCTGGGAGGATTTTATGGTGGGGAAGGTAGAAATCGGGCTTGATTTGCTCTGCACCTTGGCCCTGTCCCTTCAACAGGGTTAGGCCTCAAGGTGGAGGCTGCAGAGGAGGTCCCACCTAGCTCTCCTTCTCCTGGCCTGAGCTCTCATGAGCTCCTCCAGCTGTTGTCCTCGCCTCTGTAGTCCTCTCTCTTAGTGCCTTGGGAATTCCACAGCCATCCGCTTTCACTGAACCTGGAGGCTTTCTCCTGGGGCCAATCCAAGGGGCAGTCTGTGGCACATCTGCTGTGGGTAGGAGGGTGAGTACTGGGGGAGGAATCTTCCCTGTGATCTGCCTGCTTTTCTCTCGAACACTGCTTGAAACCAAACACGCTTCAACCACTTGAGGATCTAACTTCCTAGTGAAGGACCCTCTTGACGCGTTGTGCCACTCTGCCTCTGCCCCATCTCATCTACTGAAGAAATCGGTGTTCCTCTTATTCGCATAACTCTTACCTGTCTTCTTTTAAAATAACATGGGGCCGTCTTCCCCTTTCTTGTTCATTTCAAAGCATTTTTTCACATTAGCCAATACTGAGTGATACTGAAATTCCACGTTTCTCTCTCTGGTGTGAAGAGGGGTATAGTTTCAGTTCACTCTACCCAAGTACTCTTTTTCCTTTAAAGTGTCAACATAAGTAACAAGCAGAGAGAGGCTGTCTAAAAGAAAATGATGTTTATTTGAGAGCAGAGCATTACAATGGGAAGATGCAGGCCATGGTAAACTATGTGTGTCTTCAAGGAGGTAAAGGAAGACAAAGGTTTTTAAAGGAAAAAATGAGGAGGATCACGTTTTTGTTTTGAAATAATGATAAATACCATTACCAAGATCAGTAACAAGGATGACACTGGTCCTGGGTTGGATGGGTAGCTGCTGGGCAGATTTCTTCACGGAAGTATGTTTGTGTAAGGTTACATTGACCTTTGTGCAAGGTTGTGGTTTTTGCAGTCTTTTGTGACTGTTTTTGTTATTAGGCACACAAGCATGAAAACTTTCTTTATACCTTCCCTGGCTATATTTGTTAGGCTTTCTTAAAAAATACTGATGACTCCATTTTGATTCTGGCAATTTTCATAAAGGTAATAGTCTATAGTGAGCACATGTGGTGTGCAGACGAGGTCAAAGGCTGCCAAGACCCATTAGCTACTACTGTGGTCTGTATGCTGGTGTCTCCTCAAAATTCATATGCTGGAACTTTATACCCAATGTGATAGTATTAAGATGTGAGGTCTTTGGGAATTTGTGAAGGCTTCACTCTTATGAATGGGATTAGTGCCCTTATAAAAGATGCTTGAGGGAGCTCCCTGGCCTCTTCTACTATGTGAGGACACAGAGAGAAAGCACCATCTTTGAAGCAGAGGGTGAGTGGTCACCAGACATTGAATCTGCTGGCGCCTTGATCTTGGACTTCTGGCCTCTAGAACTGTGAGCAACAAATTTCTGTTTGTAAGTTATGCAGTCTAAGGTATTTTGTTATAGTAACCAAAAGAGACCAAGACAACTACAGATGAACTTATTCTCCTCATATCCTGAATATTTTTAAGCACTTTTATGTATTTATTTATTTATTCTTAAACAAAAATTTTTTTAGAGTGGAAAAACAGGTTTATTGAGTGTGCTGCAAGGGAGCAGTGGGAAGATCAGCTCAGCAATAAGGGATTTTCCACCACTTCACACTTTTACATGGTTTAATTTTTAGTTCTATACTGGTTAATCATACTTTTGGTGGGCTATTGGCTATGAACACAAATAACTAACTAACAAAAAGCACAAAAGTAAACCTGTAAATTTTCCTCAAGATGACTGTTACCAGATTCTTGTATTTATCTGATCAAAATTTATATATACCATATCCAGACGTAACTAAGACTGAGAAGCCACAGCTAGAAAAAAGAGAAAAGTAGCCATGATGATCACATTCCATTTGGCTTTTCATGCACCAAGAATAAAGCCAACCTACTCCCAAAGGTGTCATTTGTGAAAACTGCTTGCAAACAGCAGTCTGAGTCTTTTTGCTCATCTGTTAGAAACAGAACATAACATTAAAGAAACAAAACATAAGTTGGGTTTTAAGAGGTTTTAGGAAGTATATCAGACACATATTTCCAACGTCAAGACAATAGATCTAGCTCCTTCTTTGCATTGTGTTGGATTCTATCTTATGGATGTACCATGATATCTGTAACCATTCATCCTGTTGCACCCTGGAGTGTGATTGCTGGATCCAAGGGTGTGCGTGCATGCACGCGTGTGTGTGTATGAGAGAGAGATATATATCAACCAGATATGGCCAAATTGCCTTTCTGAAATTAAACCGATTTACACTCCCACCAGTAATGAACAATGGACTCCATTTCCCCCACACCCTGACCAAATCTGAATACAGTCATGTGTCACTTGATGGCTGGGATATGTTCTGAGAAATGTGCAGTTAGGTGATTTGGGTCATTGTGTGAACGTCAGTGTACTTACACAAACCTAGATAGTACAGCTCCTACACACCTCGGCCATATAGACTAGCCTAGCGCTCCTAGGCTACAAACCCATCCATCATGTTATTGTACTGAATAGTGTAGGTAATTGTAACACAGTGGTAAGTATTTGCGTATCTAAACAGAAATGGCACAATAAAAAAACATGATCTTATAATCTTGTGGGACCACTGTCATATATGCAGTTCGTTGTTGACCAAAACATCATTGTGCCGTGCATGATTATGTTATTCCATCTCTTAATTTTTGCCAATCTGCTGAGTAAAATAATAATGATAATAATAACCTCTCATGTGTACTTTAAGTTACATTTCACTAGCTAGGCAGAGTTTTTTTTGTGATTACTTTTTCTTTCTTATTTTATTTAGGGCATGCAGGAACAGTGGGCTTTATTTTTCTTCTAATAAAAGTCATCGCTCATTTTTACGTTGGGTTTTCTGTTTGGCTGGCTTATGGGGGTTACTTTTATTTTTTAGATTTTATTATTTTGTTATTTGTATTGCAAGTATCTTCTCTCCATTTGCCTTTCTTTTTACTTTGCTGATGATGGCACTCCTTTTTGAGTGAGGTTTTTTTATTGTGGTAAAATACATGTAGTATCAAAACTGTAATTTTAACAATTTTAAGTGTACAGTTCAGCAACGTTAATTACATCTACAATGTTGTGTGGTCACCACTACTAGCTCTGAAACTTTTTTTATCACCCTAAATGGGAATTCTGTAAACACTAAGCAGTGACTCCACATTCATCCCTTCCCCCTGCCCCTGGCAACCCTGGTCTACTTTCTGTCTCCATAGATTTGCCTATTCTGTACATTTCATGTGTGCAATCATACAATACCTCTCCTCTGTGTCTGACTTATTTGCTTGCCATAGGTTTTCAAGTTTTGTTCTTTTTTTCTTTTTAATACCAATTCCAGACTCCTGAACTCACGTTTCATTCATGTTGTACGTATCAGAATTTCATTTTTTTATGATTGAATAAAGTTTCATTGTCTGTATGTGCCACATTTTGCTTTTCTGTGTGTGTGTGTGTGTGTGTGTGTGTGTGTGTGTGTGTGTGTGTGTGTGTGTTTAGAGATGAGGTCTTGCTATGTTGCCCAGGCTGGTCTTAAACTTCTGGCCTCAAGCAATCCTCCTACCTCAGCCTGCCAAAGTGCTGGGATTACTGGCATAAGCAATCATGCCTGCCCCATTTATCTGTTGATGGACACTTGCAACATTTCCACCTTTTGGATATTGTGAATAATGCTGCTATGAACATGGATATGTGTCTTAGTCTATTTAGTGTTGCGATAAAGGAACACTAGAGGCTAGGTAATGCATAAAGAAGAGAGGTTTATTTGCTTATGATTCTACTGGCTGTACAAGAAGTATGGCACTGCCATCTGCTTCTGGTGCGGACCTCAGGCTTCTCCCACTTATGGCAGAAGGTGAAAGGGAATCATATATAGAGATCACATGGTGAGAGAGGAAGCAAGAGAGAGCGAGAGAGGGGAGGTGCCAGGCTCTTTCAAACAACCAACTTTCTCAGAAACCAATGGAGTGAGAACTCATCACCACACCCCCAGGGAGGGCACTAATCTATTCATGAGGGATTCATCCCCTCCATGACCCAAATACCTTCCATCAGGGCCCACCTCCAACACTGGGGATCAAATTTCAAGATAAAACTTGGAGACAAACATCAAAACTATAGCAGTGTACAAATATCTGTTCAAGTCCCAACGTTAAATTCTTGTGGATATATACCTAGAAATGGAATTGCTAAGTTAATCAATGGGTTGTAATATTTTGTTTTGAGAAACCTCCAAACCATTTTCCACAGTAGCTAATATACATTTTCACCAGCAAAGCATGAAGCTTCCATTTTTTCCACATCCTCATCAACACTTGTTCTTTTCCTTTTTAATTATAGCCATACTAATAGGTATAAAGTGGTATTTCACTGTGGTTTTTGATTTACATTTCCCTAATGACTAATGATGTAGAACATCTTTTCATATGCTTACTGGCCATGTGTATATCTTCTTTGGAGAAATGCCTATTTAAATCATTTGCTCTTTTTTTTTTTTTGAGTTGGAGTCTCACTCTATCACCCAGACTAGAGTGCAGTGGCTGCTCCCAGCCACTGCAGACTCCACCTGCTGAGCTCCGGTGATCCTTCCACCTCAGCCTTCCAAGTAGCTGGAACTATAGGCACGCGCTACCATGCCCGGCTCATTTTGATTTATTGTAGAGATGAGGTCTCACCAAGTTACCCAGGTGGGTCTCGAACCCGCAGGCTCAGGCAATTCACTCACCTCAGCCTCCCAAAGGCATGCTCATTTTTGAATTTTTTTTTTTTTTTGGTATTGAGTTTTAGGAGTTCTTTAAATACTAGATTCTTAACAGATATATATTTGCAAACATTTTCTCCTATTCTGCTTCTTCTATTCTGTTCTTTCTTGAATGTATCTTTTGATGCACAAAAGTTCTTAATTTTGATGAAGTACAATTTATCCTTTTTATTGTCTTATTTTATTGTCTTGACTTTTAAAATCATATCCATGAAATCATTGCCAATTTCAATGCCATTCTTTTCCCCAGTGCATTTTCTAAGAGTTTTATTGTTTTAGCTCTTACATTTAGGTATTTGATCCATTTTAAGTTAATTTATATGATGTGAAGTAGGGGTCCAATTTTATTTTTTGTGCATGTAAAAATCCAGTTGTCACAAAACCATTTGTTGAAGAGAATATTATTTTCTTTCTGAATAGGCTTGGCTTCTGTATTAGTCATGGTTCTCCAGAGAGACAGAACTAATAGGGGGGAGAGAAAGAGAGGAGAGAAAGAAGGGGAAGGAGAAGAAGAGGAGGAGAAGAAGAGGAGGAGAAGGAGGAGGAGGAGGAGGAGTTTATGGAGGAATTGGCTCATGTGATTATGAATGCTGAGAAGTCCCATGATAGGCTGTCTGCAAGCTGTAGAACCAAGGAAGCCAGTAGCATGACTCAGTCCAAGTCTGAAAGCCTCAAAACGAGGGAAGTCAATAGTGTAACTCTCAGTCTGAAGCCAAACTCCTAAGAACTTGGGGTACTGAGGGTACAAGTCCTAGAGTCCAAAGGTCAAAGAACCTGGAGGTCTGATGTTCAAGGGCAGGAAAAGAAGGATGTCCCACCTCTAGAAGAGAGAGATAATTCACCTTTCCTCTGCCTTTTTGTTCTATCCAGACCCTCAGCTGATTGGATGATACCTGCCCACATCTGGTGTAAGCGGGTCTTCCTTACTAAGTCTACTGATTCAAATGCCACTCTTTTCTGGAAACACATTCAAAGACATACCCAGAAATAATGCTTTATCAGCTATCTGGGTATCCCTTAATTTAGTCAAGTTGACACCTACAATTAACATCACAGCATCCTTGTCAAAAATCAATTGGCGAGTTTCAAGTCAGTGACAAGTTAAAAAAAAAACAACAACTGATGTGTAGATTTATTTCTGGGTCTCACTTCTATTTCATTGGTCTATATATCTATCTTTATGCCAGAACCACACTGTTTTATTGCAGCTTTGTGGTGCATCTTGAAGTCAGGATGTGTGTTTTGGCTACTTGGGGCCCCTTGAAATTCCATATGAATTTGAGGATTAGCTTTTCCATTTCTGCAAGAAAGGCAGCTGAAATTCTGATGTGGCTTGGTGTCTTATGTTGTTCAGAAATTTTACATTTTGATATGGTCAAATTTATCTATCTTATGGTGACTATAGTTAATAATACTGTATTGTGCACTTGAAGTTTGCTAGGAGAGTAGATCTTCAATGTTCTCACTACAAAAAAATGGTAACTATGTGAGGTGATGGATATGTGAATTTGCTTCATTGTGGAAACCATTTCACAATCAAACTCTGGTGCTCTAAAACATCATGTTTTACACCTTAAAAAATATACAATTTGTATTTGCCAATTATTCCTCAATAAAACTGAGGAGAAAAATGCTTTATTTTTATTTTCCCTTATGAATTTTGTGTTTTGTATGTTGTTTAGAAAGGTCTTCCTTACCCAAACTTATAGATAATTATGGTTATTATTTCAAATACCTTTATAACTTATTATGGTTATAAGCCATAATATAACATAATCCATCTGGAACTTACTTTTGCATATGATGTGAAGTAAGAAATCTAAGTATACAGTATTTTCTTCTTTAACTGGATAACTAACTGTCTTTACATAACTTATTGAAGAGTCTCCCACTTCCATTGTTTGAAATATCACCTTCATCATATAATAAATTCCTACAGGAGGATCTATTTCTGGTCTTTATTCTGTCATAAATCTTGCCTATTCCTGAACCACAGCACATCATTTTCATTATTATAGTCTTCCTCCTTAAAAATATTTTTTCCTTGGGTATCCTTTTTGAGATTTATTTATTTATTGACTTACAGTCTCATTCCGTCACCCAGGCTGAAATGGAGTGGCACGATCATGGCTTACTGCAGCCTCAACGTTATGGGCTCTGGTTTTCCTTGCATCTCAGCCTTCTGAGTAGCTGGGACTACAGGTGCACTCCACTACACCAGGCTAATTTTTTGATTTTTTTTTTTTTTTTTGTAGTGATGAGGTCTCGCTATGTTGCCCAGGCTGGTCTCTAACTCTGGGCTCAGGCAATCCTTCTGCTCCGGCATCCCAAAGTGGTGAGGTAACAGGCAAGTGCCATGATGCCCATGACTGAGATAAGTTTTAGAAACAAATTGTCAGATTCCATACAAAAAGATATCCTTTTTGAATTTTGATTGAAATATATTGAATTCATAATTTGTGTAAATTATAACTTTATTTGAGTCTTCCCAGCCCCAAACTTGATATATATTTGCTTTCATGCAGGTATTCTTTTATGTCCTTCAATTAATTAGCTATATTAAGATACATTAAATATGTAATTGATACAAACATCATATTATGTTCATTTGCAGTTCGTAAATTTTTTCACAGGCATATGCCTACATATATTAATTTTTGTTGCTTTTACAGATGACTTCATCTTTATTACATTTTCTTTTTTAAATTTAAATTTTTATCTTTTTTTTAGAGATGAGGTCTTGCTATATTGCCCAGTCTAGTCTCAAACTCCTGGGCTCAAGCAGTCCTCCTACCTCAGTCTCCCAAAGTGCTGGGATTGTAGGCGTGAGCCACCATGTCTGACCATTTTTATTACATTTTCTTACTGGACATTACCAGGATATGTGATAACTATTTAATATATGTATTCTAAGTATTACTTATAGAAATTTTCTGACAGATACATTAACACAGTTAAGTAGAAATCTATGTACAAAACTGAAAGTGCTTTATAAGAGCAAATAATTAGAAATAGCCCAAATGTTGAACATAAACAGGGAATTGCTTGGATAAATTATAGTACAATTATATAATGAAATGCTTTTCATCCTTCCAAGGAATGAAATGGATCAATATATTCTGATATGGAAAGTTCTCTAAGATATACTGAAAATATGCTGTTTCATAAAGAAGCAAATTGTGGAATCCTGTGTAAATGCTACCTTTTGTGGTTTTAGATGTATACGTATAAATATTTCTGGAAGTATACACACTATAGTTTTAGTAGTGATGCTTCTAGAGGAGGACTAGGAAATGGGTATGTGTCAGCAACAATGATGTGTCAACACCCATTTATCTTCGGGGAACATGGGAAGACTACATTTCCCAACCTTCCTAGTAGATGTCCTTCAGGCCCCCTACCAATGGGAATGTGAGCAGAAGAACATTGTCACTTCATGTGCAAGGCAATTAAGTGTCAGTGTGAGTCTTTTCTCCCCCCCCGCCCCACCTGCCAATTGAAATCAAAGAACTTTGAGATGATGGTGATGTTGGATGAATACAGTTTTTGAATCTGAGTTGGTGTTGGAGGTGAACAGTCCATAATAATTGCCCATTGTGGGATGTGAGCAAGAAACAAACCTTTGTTCTGTTAAGCCGCTGAGATTTGAAAGTTTACTTGTTATCACATATGGTGGGTTGTAGGTGGCCAGAACTTTTTTGGCACTCCTTTCCTGGAAAGCTGGGGTCTTTGCTGCTGGATTGTGACTGCTTTGGTCAACAGAACACAAAAGGAAGTGATGTGGTGCTAGTTTCTGGGCTGAAGCCTTAAGAGACCAGCAGCTTTCTTGCTGTTGGAATGCTTGTTTTGGGATGCTCCCTTTCAGCACCCAGCCACCATGATCTGAGAAGCCCAAGCCACATGGAGGGGCTACTTGTAAGTGCTTTGGTTCTCAGCTCCAACTGATCTTCTAGCCAACTGATAGCATCCCTGCTAGCTAAATGAGGAAGCCATCATCAGCAACAAGCCCAGTTGAGTCTTCAGAGAACTCCAGTCCTGGCTGTGACTGCAATCACATAAGAGACTCTGAGTATCAACAGCTGAGCTTAGCCAACACTCAGAATCATGAGCAATACTAGAAATGGTTGTATTTAGAAACAGATCGAGGGAGCAGGCTCCAGGATTCAGGTTGGGTCTAAGCTTGACAGTGCGATTTCAGTGCTGTGAATAAGGCTAAAGAACATAAAGAGGTAATAAGGCCAGAGATGTGGGGAGAAGCAGATCAAGCAGGGTCTTGGAGGCCACAGGAAAGGTTTGGCATTTGCTTGGGCTCTGCTGGAAAGTCTCGGGAAGGTTTTAAGAGGAACAAGAGCTGATTTAGGTTTTTGAACAATCACTATGGCTGTTGGAAGCTGCCTAACCCAGGTGCAGATTTCAAACTATTTTCTTAAGTACATTTGGTTCCCAAATTGGATATAATAATTTAAAAATATTTATTGGTTATCAAATCATGTTTTTCCTGCATAATTAATCTAAGATAAATTAAAGGTGAAGATAAACGTAAAAAGCAGAAATTTGTCTCCATATATTATGAACACTAAGACTGTATTTTAAGTGAACTTTATTACACACTTTTATATTCTAAAAATAGATGACTATTTTTAGTCAAAATCAATCACTTCTTTATCATATACTACTAAAAAATGACAAAATTATTTAAAACTTCTGAGGAGTGTTTTGTGAGTTAAAAAAAAAAAGATTAACAAACTCTGTCCACGATATGACTCCTTACCTAAGAGAAACAACATCTCTGCACCTTAGAGTTGACAGAGCCCTGTTAATATGGCCTCCAGTGCTCATAGACAGTGTTCCTTTTATGGGAGCCCCAAGCACCCAAGAGTTAGCCTGAACTAAAGGGAATTCATCACTGTCGCCAACAGGGCCTGGGTTCCCATGGGTACCCTGCCCTTTTCCTGATCATGCCTTCTGGCGAATGTTACTACCCCCCTTCCAAGAAGCACCCCTTCAACAGCCAGGCCGGGCCTAGGCTGGGGCTAGAGGTGCAGAGATACTTAGGACGCAGGTCCTGCCCCAAGGGGAACCCCATATAGCTTGTGTGATGACTGTGGTGACAGAGGACGTGCAGGGTTCCTGGAGGAGGTGATGCATGAGTAGGAGCTAGGCTGATAGAGGGGAAGGTGTTCCAAACATCAGGCACAGCATGAGCAAAGGTCATGAGAATCTAAGACAGTGACCTGTGGGGTATTAAGCCCAGTTCACTGTAGTTTCAGAACAGAGCAGGCTACACCATCCTGGGGTATCATGGGCCTTTACTGCTTTCTTGAGTCCCCTGACCCATCCCCATCAGAATTTGTCACCTCCGGAGCCTGCACGGCTCCCCAACTTCACCCCATTTCTCTCTTGTTTCCTGGGGATGACCAGGTCTGTAGTCACTCCCTGAGGGCTGGGCCTGCTGCTATATATAACCCAGGGTGAGGCTGTACCCAGTGAATCCCTGCTTTGCTTTCTCACATCAGCCTGTGCCTGCAGAGCTGTGGACAGATCCTTTGCTAATGGCCGTTTTATTATAGTTCCTTGCAGCCCATAGTTCACTGTCAAGTGTACCCAGAAACGATGTCTGCACCTCCAGAGGCCGCCCAAATGGAGTGAACCGTGGGCCCCTGAACCAGGCTTTGGGCTACTAGCCAGCTCAGCTGCCCACTCCCTTGGAACATCAGGCAACCAAGACCCTTCTCTTCTCTGAGCCGGGGACTTCCAGATGAAATCAGTAGCATCGCTTTACTCTCAGGGACCTACATTTTCGGCAATCAGCTGAGCTCCTAAACCTTACTCCTTATATGGGCGGTTCTGCCTCCTGTCCTTTCAGCCCCGAACCCACTGGGAGTTTTTATGTCATCAAACTTCTGCACTTTTTCTTCCCGCGGCCTAGTCCTTTTTTCTCTCCCTTTAGCCAACTCCTGTGTCATTCTCACAAGCCCAACTCAAATGCCATCATCTCCAGAAAGCGGGGCCTCTTCCCTTCAGTCTCCTCCTCTTCTGGGCTTTCTTATCTCGCTGTTACTGTGCGGGTGCCTTGTGTCTGTCAGCTCAGAGTCCGGTGGAGGGGGGTCTCCAGGTCCCCAGCTTAGACTCAGCCTGGACCAGAAGCGGTTTTTGCACTCGGCCCGGGCGCTGGGGGGTTAAGGAGCATGGGCCCTGGCGGCCGCCCCGGAGCGCACCAACAGGCGCGGGGAAGTCGCTCGGAGGCCCCGACCTTGTTCCTCCAGGGTTGCCCTCACAGGTGAACATTCTCGGAGCCCGCTTTAGGTAAACGCTTTTGGTGGGGCCCCGGCGGTGCAGACTCTGAGGCGGCTTCCCATGATACTGCGCTCCGTTCTCCCCCAAGAACGCTCTTGGCACAGCCCGGGGATTTCCCCCGCCGCAGCCCACCCCCTGACGTCACGGAGTCCCCGCTAGGCCCCGCCCCGTGCCGACGGCGCCAGCCTCCGCGGGAGGCGCGCCCTGCCGAGGCGGGAGAGCCGCCATGGCGAGGCCCGGCGTCCCCCGCGCCCCCGCGGCCGGCTGGAAACGCCACATCGTGCGGCAGCTGCGGCAGCGGGACCGCATGCAGAAGGCGCTCTTCCTGGAGCTGGTGCCGGCCTGTGAGTGCGCCCCGGGGGCTTGGGAGATGGCCAGCGAGGTGACCGGACTCCGGCGCCGGGACAGGGTTTGGCTGGCTCCTCGGGCTGTGTGTGACCCAGGTGCTCCTGCGCCTTCCCGCTCCCGAAGCCCTGCGCCTTGAGCCTGTCTGGCACGCCTCTCCCAGCCCCACTTCCCCAGCTGGCAGGATTCCGGCCCCTTCCAGTCCGTGCTCTGCTCGGAACCCCCTCTTGGACAGAAGTACCGGGAGGAGGTGGCTCTGCCCCCCTCACCCCTGCAGACGGGGCTCTGCCTCCAAGAACTGGGCTTCCTAGGCACAAGTTCGCCCCCAAGTGTTGGTTTTGCCGGGTCTCTTGTGCCTCCCTTTCCGGGCGGTCCCTGGGGTGGGGCTTTGTCAGTCCTTTTGGTTCCCGCAGCCCCGTGGAGGAACGCGAGACGGATTCAGGGAAGGAGCGAAACTCTGAATCTCAAGCTCTGCCTTGCATGAGTGATCCTGGCGCAGGTGTATGGAGCGTCTGTGCCAGCCTGCCCCAGCCTGAGGGAGAATGGGGGCCCCAGGCTGCAGGAGGGTGCTGGCTGAGCCCAGGGAAGCCACTCTCACCTAGTTGTTTCTGGGCAGCTGCTCAGGAGGGGGTGTGGCAGTTCAAGACGGGAGGAACAGGAGGGCATACGTGTGTAGCACCCCTAGTCACCTGAGATTGTGTGTCTGGGTTTGAAAATCTAACCACAACCCCTGTTGCACCTCGACGACCGAATCTGCTTTTTATCCCAGTACGTTTCCTGCAAGGAAGTGGGGATGGGGATGGGAGAGGTTGCTGGTCCTCTCTCTTCAGGGTTGTGAGACCAGCCCATACCTCTGGGCAGCCTCACTTCTCCACTGCGCTGATGGACAGTGGAACCATCCAGTTTGAGGAAGAAGTCACTTCTCATTCGTCCTCTGGGACCTTAGGGACCTGCAAGTCTGAGGGATTGGAGAGACCCAGAGGGCTCAAATCAGACTGAAGGTCCAGTCAGGGTCCTGCCCTGAGGTCTTGGCAGGTCATTTCCCTAAGCCTTGGGTTTCTTTATTTTTTTTGAGTCGGAGTCTCACTCTGTCACCCAGACTGGAGGGCAGTGGCCGCTCCCGGCCCACCGCAGCCTAGACCTGCTGGGCTCTGGCGATCCTTCCGCCTCAGCCTTCCGAGTAGCCGGAATTACAGGCATGTGCTACCACGCCCGGCTAATTTTTTGATTTATTGTAGAGAGGAGGTCTCGCTGCCCAAGTGGGTCTCGAACTCGCGGGCTCAGGCAATCCACTCACCTCAGCCTCCCAAAGGCGCGGGATCATAGGCTGAGCCACCGAGCCGGGCTGGAGAGTGTGTTTTGTAAAGATCTGGCCTCACACAAAGAGAATTCTGGCCTTTGTCACCAACTGTTATAACCTCCCTCTTAATCCTTAGAATTTCCAGAGTTACGGGACTGGCTTTGTTATTCAAGACTGGCCCCTGGAACTATATCTGTCAGTTTATGCTAACAAAATAATTCACGGTGGGGATGATCACAGCCAATAGTCTTGCCCACATCAGAAAGATAAACCATATAATTTAGGATGGCAGTTTTGAACCACATTATATAAGCCTAAACTAAAAATGAGTGGGGACTAGTGATTGAATTCAGATGTGTGAGCAATTAACCAATCATGCTTACATATGAAGCCTCAATAAATTCTCTGGACACTGAAATTCAGCCACTCTTTCTTGGGTGTCAATACACCATGTGTATTGTCACATATTAATGTTGAGAAACAACAGAAGCTTTGCCTTTGAAACCCTTCCAGATTCTGATCTGTGTGTTTCCTCCTTTTGCTTGTTCTAATTTTATTTATTTATTTATTTATTTATTTATTTATTTATTTATTATT
>NW_007256843.1:266295-319782 GCF_000164805.1 Carlito syrichta
TCCACTCACCTCAGCCTCCCAAAGGCGCGGGATTACAGGCTGAGCCACGGAGCCCGGCCTTAGGTTTCTTACTTGTTAATTGGTCAAACGGACCTTCTTTAGATTTGCTGGGGCAGGGGGAGGGTGCAGTACCCTGGGGGCAGAGGTAAGGTTTGTGTGAGAAGTAAACTAGACCTAGGGGTCTCAAAGTGACAGGAAAGGCACTAGTGAGGGAAGGCAGCTGAGGAGCTAGGCCTGGGCTTTCCACCTCCACTCTACCCTGGAGCTTTCCACCTCCACTCTACCCTGGAGCTGGTGAGAAAAGAGGAAGTGACCACCGATGGGGGTGGAGTATGTTCCAGGGTCAAACCACCAAGCTCAAAGGTCTGCTGGATAATTGCTCAAGAACTTTCTATTCTGGCCTGGGGGGGTGGTGGAGGAGCTTTACCAATACCCAGGGGAAGTTAGGACTATTTGGCAGTCCAGAGAGTAAGAGCCCTTAGAAGGGAAGTAACTTGCCAAAGGCCACAGACAGGTAGAGCTTGGTTTGTTTCAGCACTTTCTGGGGCCAAACCCATCTCTGGGGCCAAGCCCATCTCTGGGGCAGGGATGAGTCAGCCCCAGGCCCCTTCCTTCCCTCAGGACCCTCAGTTGGCAGTACCCTGCCACCCTGGATGCTCCCAGCAGTGGCTGTCCTTCTGTCCCTGGGAGAGCAGGTGCTCTTCTGGGTGGTCCTGGGGGGGCAGTGCTGTGGGGAGGCTGTGCCAGGACTGAAGGTCCTGTCGAGCTGCACAGACACCCCTCAGGCAAGAGGCAGACCCCAGTCTGCCAGAAGCTTCCCCATTCCCAGCATCCCTGGGCTCCTGCAACCAGAAGTAGCTTGTAGTGGGGGTCTGCTGGAAAGTGTCTGCCTCTGCCCCAGGCTCACCCTCTTGTACCCTAGATAATCATCTCCTAGAGCAGGCTGAGCTGCTGGACAAGTTCTCAAAGAAGCTGCAGACAGAGCCGAAGGATGTCACCCTTGCCACCCACCAGGGCCCCTGGTGAGTGTGTCTGTGTTCACAATGGGCTGTCTGTGCCTGGGTCCTGCCTCCACAGCCTCTGCTGGGTTCATTCTCTCCCTGGCACCTCATTGGCCCCTGGCTGCTGCTCTGGGGGTGGGGGGTGGGGGAGGCAAGCCCTTGAGCCCTCCCACAGGCCTGCTGCTTAGAGTCTCCTTTCTCTACTCCACTTCTCAGTCTGTTTCTCTGCTTGTGTTCCATCTCCTTCCCCTCCCACCCCCACAGTCCTGTCTTTTCCTCATCTTAGTGTTTTTCCATCTCTCCGTCCCTTACCGGATACCTACAGAAAGTGTCTCACTATCTATTCCAAAGAGGGAGTGAAGACGAGAAGCCGGAATGGGTAGGGCTCAGAGTTGGGAGGTGCTTCCTTAGAAGGGTTCTTGGCCTGGGAACCCAAGGCCTAGGGGCGTCCAGAGCAGAGGGTCACAGACAGCTCATGTCTGGAGACTTGCTCTTTCCTTTCCTGGCTTGCTGGTTTCCATCTTCCCCAGGATCAAGTTGATGGCACTCGTCTCTTACTTTTCATGGGGCATCCCCGGGATGCCTTTGGGCAATGGGGCGAACTGGGGGACACTGAGTGCCACTCTCTGATTGGTTGACAGGGAGGAGGACTCAGGGCCTGACTCAAACCAATTCCCATCGCTGGCTACTCTGAGGGTGAAGTGGAATGAGGAGGAGGAGGGGCTGCGGTTGGTCTGTGGTGAGGTAAGCTGAGCAGGGGACTGGGAATGCGGCAGGGAGACATGCAAGGGAAGGGGACTGGCCCTGTTTGCTCTGTTCCCAAAGTCCAGTGCTGCAGACTTTAAGTGAGGCCCAGTGTGCACCAGGCCCTGACTTGAAGCTGGGCAGGGGGTCACAGTGCCCTGGCAGCCTAGGACGATAGGGACTCCAACAGCAGCTGGAGGGAGTGCATGCAGGGGCCCGGCAGCCCACTCCCCTCTCCAGACTGCTTAGCTGTTATGCTCACTCCTCCACTCCTCACCCAGCCTTCTAGCACCAGTTGAGAGCCCAGCACCAGTTGATGTTCACTGTCTATCTGTAGACAGAAGGAAGAAGGTCCACTGAGTTCATCGGCAGGGTGGTCCCTCCACTGATACTGCTGTTTCCCGCCCCCCTACAACGATGTCTCTTGGCTTCTCTTTCGCCACACTCTCCTAGTTTTCCTCTTGCTTCTGAACTTCCTCCTCTAGCTCCTTTTCCTCTTCCCTGCTCTCCTCCTTTGAACATGGGTGTTCTTGGAGCTTGGGGGACTCACTGACTCCCATGGCCTCCGTGGCTTTCTCTGTTTGCTGACTCTATCTCTAGCCCAGCCTTCTCTTGAGCTGATTCTTGCTCAGCTGCTTTTTGGACATCACAGTGAAAGTCAGCCTCCCCATCTCCTCTATAATACGGCCCATGCCATTTTGAGAGTTGGCTCCCTGCAGGCATTATCTCAGTTCATCCTTCACAACTTCTTGGTTGCAGGGGAGGAAACTGAGGCTTAGAGAGTGGAGCTAGGATTTGAGTTCTCTTCCACACAGATCTACCTTCTTTGATCTTCATTCATTCTTTCAACAAATCTTGATTGACGGTTGCTGTATCCAAGGCCCAGGGAATGCAGCAGTAAACAAGACCTGGCCTGGCTCCCAGGCCTCAGGAGGAGACCTAGGCTAGTACTACATGACCAGTCATGGCACGTCAAGCCACCTGCCCTGCAAAAGTGTGGGCAGGGGTGTGAGCTCATCCAGAGCTGCTGCTGTAGTTGCAACGTGATATTTGTTTGAGAGGTGATTCTCAAACATCTGACTCCTGTTCCTGGGAGCTGGGAACTCCCCCAGGCCTGGGATGCCTCCACGGTATTCTTAGGGCCTGTCTCCACAGTCCAAACTAATGAATATTTGTAGATGAAGTGATGCATGAGGTGGACCATCCTTCCCATGACTGCCCTGCAGTGGGTCTCAGGTGTGCTGGAAACCCAGGGGCATCCCTCCTCCTCCCAGCCCTCCATCCCGATTTCACATTCACTGCACCTCCAAGTCCACCAAGTTTCTTGCACTGTATCTGGCCTGGTCCAGGTTGTCCTTATCCCTCCCAGATGACTCCTCCTTTGGCACCCCCATCCATACAGTATTCAGAATGACACGCACACGCACACACACGCACACACACATTTTTTTGAGTTGAGGTTTTACTCTGTTGCCCAGGCTGGAGTGCAATGGCACGATCACGGCTCATGCAACCTCAATGTCTTAGCCTCGGGTTATCCTTCTGCCTCAGCCTCCTGTGTAGCTAGGTCTACAGGTGTGTACCACCCCGCCTGGCTAAATTTTTTTTTGCATATTTTAAAGATGTGGGGTGCAATTCAGGATTGGTTATACAAGTGGACATCATGCAGGTCTGTTTAATTTTTTTATTCTTTTGTGGAGACAAGGTGTCACTATGTAGCTCAGGCTGGTCTCAAACTCCTGGGCTCAAGCAATCTTCCCACCTTGGCCTCCCAAAGTGCTGGGATACAGGTGTGAGCCACCATATCTGACTTAGAGTGATATATTTTAATAACAAAAATCTCCATGAAAGGCAAGCAGTACACAAATCATGCTTGTTGTAAATGATTTTAGAGAGCAAAAGCCCGTAAAAAGTAAAGCCCCTTTCACCACCTCTCCCCATTATCCGCGTGATCCAGATCTTCCAAAATGCCTCAGCCCAGCTTCTCAGTTGAGTGGTCCAGCCTCCTGTCTTGCATCTCATGGCTCCCTTTGCCTGGGGTACTTCCGTGCACCCCTCGCCCCCATCACTCCTTCCTGGACACACACCATCAGTTCCCATAGGATGTGCCAGGGAATTGTGGGGGAAGGAGAACTTTCTCTTTGATTCTCTTTAGTACTGTTTCACAGATCACAAGCATTTATAATAATTATTATTATTTTACCTTTTTTTATTTTGAAACAATTATTGAGTCACAGGAAGTTGCAAAGACAGTAGAGTCCCTGGGGATCAGTGAAGAGTACACAGGAGTTGCTAGTTCACCCAAGGGCTCCTTTTTTATTTTCATTTTTTGAGTCAGATTCTCACTCTGTTGCCCAGTCTGGAGTGCAGTGGCATGCTCAGGGCCACCACAACCTCGACCTGCTGGGCTCAGGTGATCCTTCTGCTTCAGCCTTCCAAGTAGCTGGAACCACAGGCATGTGCCACCACACCCAGCTAATTTTTTGATTTATTGTAGAGACGAGGTCTTGCCATGTTGCTCAGGCTGGTCTCGAACTCCTGAGCTCAGGCAATCCTCTTGCCTCCGTCTCCCAAAGTGCTGGGATTACAGGCATGAGCCACCATGCCTGGCTGCCTATGGGCTTCTTGTAACTATCAGGAAACTGATACTGGTATTAAGTGTGGATATAGTTGTTATTATTCACATGTGTAGATTTGTGTGACCATCAAGGTATGGCACATGGCACTGTTTCATCACCACAAGATCTCCTTGTACTCCTTTTTTCTTTTGAGTCGGAGTCTCATTCTGTTGCCCAGGCTGGAGTTCAGTCGCATGCTCACAGCTACCGCAGCTTGGGTTCAGGCGAGCCTTCTGCCTCTGCCTTCCAAATAGCTGGAACTGTAGGTGTGTGCCACCATGCCATCAAGTTGTTCAGGCTGGTCTCAAATCCCTGGGCTCAGGCAATCCTCTTTCCTCCTCCTCCCAAAGTGCTGGGATTACAGACATGAGCCACCATGCCTGGCCTCCTTGTATTTCTTTCTAATCACACTTACCCCTCTCCCCATAACCATTCCTAGTTCCTTGCAACTGCTAATCTGTTTTCCATCTCTGTTACTTGAACTTTTTTTTTTGAGTCGGAGTCTCGCTCTACTGCCCAGGCTGGAGTGCAGTGGCACACTCATGGCCACTGCAGCCTCAACCTGCTAGGCTCAGGTGTTCCTTCCATCTCAGCCTTCCACGTAGTTGGAACTATAGGTATGTGCCCCCATGCGTGGCTAATTTTTTATTTATTGTAGAACAAGGTCTCCCCAAGTCTTCCGGGCTGGTCTCAAACCCCTAGACTCGAGCAATCCTCTCGCCCCAGCCTCCCAAAGTGCAGGGATTACAGGCATGAACCACTGTTCCCGGCGATTACTTGAATTTTGAAAGGCATTAAGTTTAAAAAAAAAAAAAAGGAAGGGTATAACATAGCCTAAATGAAAGCAGGTGACAGGTGAGGAATGTGACTCAGTGTTGAACAGGGTGATCAGTGTTACAACTGGGTCAGCTGTGAAAGCAGTTGCCCTGCCCTACATGTGCAGGGTCCTCAGACCTCCGGAAGTCATGTCAGCGCAGGCGGACAGCACTGACCTTGCTCCCTATCTGTCCTTACCAGGCCCACGTGACAAGAACACAAGAATGGGGTTGCAACGAGAGCCCTGGCCTCAGCCTGGGCAGAGGGGCTCAGAGCCCATGGCCCCTCATGTTCCTCTTGCCATACTGGCAGGAATTGCCTGGCCTGGGGACAGTCTCTCCCACTGACCCCTCAGCACCGCAGGGCCCTGGGTTGGAGCAGCGTTGAGTGAGGCAGGGGTGCAGATGGAATGAGCCTCACCCCCGCCGGGCTGTTGGGGCAGCTCCAGAATCAGCCTGGGTCCTGTGCTCCCATAGGCCATTCCCAATCTTAGCCTGTGTGCCTCAGGGCTCCTCTGCTGACCTTGCTGAGGTCTGCGTGCCGGCAGGCTGGGGGTGGCCCAGGAAGCCAGCTACGGGAGAGGGGAACAACCCTTATCCCTTGAGCCCCTCCTAGAGACCAGTGCTTTGCTTGGCGGATGATGCAGTTAGGTGCCCTAGGTTCAAATATCCGCTCTGCCACTTAGCTGTGTGACTTTGGGCAAGACACTTCACCTCTCTGAGTGGCCGTACCCACCTTATGGTGTTACAAGGATTAAAAGCATTAATATGTGTAGAGGGCTTGGAACAAAGCATGGCCCATGCACGTGCTGGTCACACATTGGCCATCATTTGCAGGGCTAGTCCTCATAATAGTTCCACATGGCGCCAGGAGGTAGGCACCGCCCTTCCCATTTTACGGGTGAGGAAATGGAGCGGGTTCCTCTTGCCAGAGAGGTTCAGTGACTACCCTAGGGACGCAGAGAAACGTGGCACAGCTAGGACTGCAACCCGGATGTCAGACCCCAGAGCCTAAGGCCCTTGCGTTGTTCCCCGAAACAGCAGTGTCTCCTTGTGGGCCATCCCAACCCATCCGAGCCTCAGGTTGTTTTTCAGTAAGGGGGCAGGTGGCTGGAGCTGCAGACTGTCCCAGCAGCCCCTACTGCTCTGGAGGGGCTGGAGGCCTCGTAAGCCCCACGCACGGGCGCCCGTGCCCACCTGTCCGTCACACCCTCCCCACCCCACCCGTCCCCAGATGGCCTACCAGGTGGTGGAGAAGAGCGCGGCGCTGGGCGCCCTGGAGTCGCAGCTGGAGGAGCAGCAAAGCAGGTGAGGGGCTCACCTGCCGGAGGCGGGGGCATGGCGAGGGCCCGAGAGCTCTCCCCACGCCCCCTAGTCGCCCCCCAGGCCTGTGTTTGGTGTCAGAAGGCCCGAACGGCAGGGCCTGGAGACCTGGTCCAGCCATCCGGCTGGTCGCGTGGCCACCGGCAAGCCTGTTGAGGCTCCCGGGCGGCGAGGGAGGAAGCTAGGGACCCACCGCCGGCTCCCCCCCCGCCCCCGCAGGCTGGCGGCCCTGGATTCCCGCGTGGGGGAGCTGCAGGAGGCTCGGGAGCAGCGGGCCGCGCAGGTGCGGGAGCAGCGCGCGCAGAACGCGGCGCAGCGGGCGGCCTACGAGGCGTTGCGCGCGCGCGCCGGGCTCCAGGAGGCGGCCCTGCGCCGGCGGCAGGAGGAGGCGCGCGACCTGCTGGAGCGGCTCGTGCAGCGCAAGGCGCGCGCCGCGGCTGAGCGCAATCTGCGCAATGAGCGACGCGAGCGGTGAGAGGCCGGGCCCCGCCCCACGGGGGCGGAGTCGGGCCTCGCCCTCGTCTTGGCGGGAGGGGGCCGGCACCGCCCCCTGGAGGATCTCAGGGTGTTTTTCACCCCGAAGGGCCAAGCAGGCGCAGGTGTCTCAGGAGCTGAAGAAAGCTGCCAAGCGGACTGTGAGCATCTGCGAGTAAGAGTGGGGATGGGCCGGGCCTGGTCCCTGTGCTCCGGGCCGCCTGCTCTGCCGCTGCTGCCCGCACACTTTGGTCCCGAGGCCCCCAAGCGGCGGGGCCTACGGGACCATGCAGATGTGTGGTCACAGGAGCCCGCTGCACGTGCACCCACACACCCCCCCCATCACTGGGAATTCATATCTTCACTGTGTCCCGCGCTGGGCTGGGAGGGACTGGCCTGATCCCTCGACCTTTCCGAGCTTCGTTACCTCTTCCAGGAGCCCAAACACCATCCAGGGCGATGGGTTCAGGGAGAGGCCCGAGACTCTGGCCCTGGCAGCTGAGCCAGAGTCCCTGGAGAATGAAGCTTGTGAGAAGTGGAAGAGACCCTTCAGGTGAGGATCCAGATGGCTGTCCCAGAGCTCTGAGCCGAGCCCCACCCCAGAGGCTTCCAGAGTCTTCTTCCGGGTTCTTGGCGCCAGCTCCTAGGCTGGGGAAGTGCTTGGGAAGAGGCTGGGGTACATCTCAGACCTCCCAGGACCCGGTCTGATCTCCAGTGCTTGGAGCCACATGCAGTCTGTGCCACCTCAGGGACCCCCAACCCCTGCCCTCAACCCTTTCCCTCCTTCCTGGGACCAGGAGTGGGGGTGGGGTGTCAGGATGGTGAGTAGGTATCGCCAAAAGGTAACCTGTGGGCAAGGCCTAGGGCTCTGCTATCCCAGGCGAGTGTGAGTACAGGTGTAGGTGTGCAAGATACGTGTGTGTATAGGCTCAGGTGAGCGTACCTCTGTGTATATGAACATGAACACATGTGGGCGTGTACATGTGTGTGCTTACACTGGTGGGACCTGACTGGGGCTTCCGTCTTTGGGAACCCCTCTGCTCAGTGTCCTCCATCTGACTAGGTTTGCCTGTATTGATGCTGCCTCCTCCTAGTCCCATTCCCCAGCCAGAAGGTTGTTCTCGGGGTTTCCTTATAGGTCCCCATGTCCAGGCCTCAGGGCTGTGAGGGAACCTTGGGGAGGAGCATGAGATGTTGGTCGTCCAAGTCCTTGGCAGTCCTGGTGGGCCAGGTCATCCCAGGACACTCTCGTGGGCATTTCTGAGGTCGCTCAGCTAGCCTAGGCTTCTCCCTCTGCTCCTAGCCTTGGGCTATCCCAGCCTGGGGGCACAGGACCTTGCTCAGCCTCCCAGGAACTTTCGTTGGTGGACACCTGCGGGGACAAGGCAGTCCCTACCATCATGGTAGAGACTTTCACTGCCAATTCCATCCCTGCCTCCACCTTCCTGGGACTGGTTAGGGTCTTGGAGGAGTCAAGTTCTCGCCCCAGGCTTGAGAGGTTATAAGCCTCCAGGTCTTCTGCCCAGTGTAGCGATGACGATGGCTGTTGGCACACACCCCAGCCATTCCTTAGCACGTGTCTCTCGGTTCCCAGGTCAGCCTCAGCCACCTCCCTGACGCTGTCCCACTGTGTAGATGTGGTAAAGGGGTTTCTGGAGTAAGTGTGTATGTTGCTTGTGTGTGTGCATGCACTTGTGTGTGAAGGTGGGCCCTTGGCGCCCAGTGTCAGGCTCCCTGAGCCCAGGCTTGGTCTTTGTGCGTGCTTTGGCCTGTCCTTCCATATGGTGTGCAGTTGTCTGAGTGTTGTCTCTGTCGGGCCCTGGAGGCCTCATCTGCAGCCCCTGCTAGCTGTCTTCCAGTTTCTGTCCTTACAAGGCTCTGTCTTTATCTGAGGTCCTCGCAGGGGACCAAGAGCCCCAGCCTGAGGCTGGACAGGAACTCCCACTCAACTGAGAAACTGAGGCTCAGAAGTGTCAGGGTCTTGTTCAATCCCAGAGCCAAGTAGTGGCGAGACCAGGCTTGAAACCTCAACCCTGAGGTTCCTCTGCACCCACCAACTCTGCCTTGCTCCTGTGCCTTCTGTGTGTGTCCCTCCATCTCCTAACTGACCTCTGGGGTCAGTGGCTGGGTTGGGAATGTGCTGGCTGTACCTGGGGGCTGTGTTCTGCCTCCTGCCTTTGTGGCTTCCTGTCGCTGCCTCAGGGGAACGTGGGACTCCCTCGTCAGAAGGCCTTGCTGAATGCTCTCCTGCCCTCCCACTCCCCCATCAGTTTCAAGAAGAGGCGAGGTCACTCGATCGGGGGAGCCCCTGAGCAGCGATACCAGAGCATCCCTGTGTGCGTGGCCGCCCGACTTCCTACCTGGGCTCAGGATGTGCTGGTGAGCAGAGCTGGGCTGCACGCCTGGGGCAGTGGTAAGGACATGCAGGCCCCAGGGTGTCCCAGGAGGCCGGGGAAGCGAGGCTGGGCTCTAAAGCAGGAGACGGAGGCTGGCATCCTTCCACTCAAGCATGTTATGGGGGGCATGGCTAGGGGAGGGAGAGACAGGAGACTGAGAGACCAGGCAAGCAAGTGGGGTGGAGCACAGCGGTGAGGCTGCTGCAGGGGTCCCAGCAGAGGTGGTCAGACCAGTGGAGTCAGGTTTGAAACCCCAGGTTTGGACTAAGATCTGGGGTGGGGACAAGTCAGCAACAGGCTGCAGAGAGCAGAGAACCAGCGAGCATGCACAGGAAATGCATGGGAGAACCAGGGTACTGACCTCCCCCTTTCCACACAGGATGCCCACCTCTCTGAGGTCAATGCTGTTTGCTTTGGCCCTGACAGCAGCCTCCTGGCCACTGGGGGCGCTGACTGCCTTATCCACCTCTGGAATGTTGTGGGAGGTAAGATTCCCCCCCCTCAGTCAGCCCAGTGTGCTTCCCTCTGGACCCCATCCTCAGCTTGCTCCTTGTGGGAAAAGGTCTTGGACCTCTGGTTGCTTCCCCACCTGGAACATTCTCTGGGCAGAGGCTAGATAACTTCTTGGCAAGGGATAGCCTTTGGGCTCACTGCTCTGAAGGAGGGTGGAGCCTCTCAGCTCTGAAGTCCAGACCTGCAGGATGGGGGAGGGCTGAGCTCAGGGGGTCCCCGTTGGGGGAGGTGGGAGTGCCCTGTCTTGAGGTCCTGAAGGGATAGGCCCTTGAGGAGCAAGTTCCCGAGCTCACAGACCACCACCTCTTCCAGCATCCCTTGATCTCTCAGAACAAGTCTTAACTACCTGCCTGGTCCCCTGCTCAGTGCTCTGAAGAGGGCTGTGCTAGGGCGGGGGCTGGGGGGGGGGGTCAGGGCAGCTCCTCGACGCTTCCTAGAACAGGCAAGTCTCCAGCTGGCCTGGCCCTGACTTGCTGTGAGACCGAGGGACAGTCCCTTCTCCAGTCCTCTCCAACCCTGTCTTTAAAACAACCCCTGCCAGCAGTTAGAGGAGGTGCAGCCTCCAGCCCAGGCCCCCAACAGACCCAGTGATTCTGTCCTTTTCCCTGGGGGAGTCTGATCTCCCGCTCTCAGTCCTAGCTCTTCTACTCCATGAGGTCAGTGACCTCATTTCAACTGTCCTTACTCTTGTTCTCCCCAGGGCGCCTGGAGGCCAACCAGACCCTTAAGGGAGCTGGCGGCAGCATCACCAGTGTGGACTTTGACCCCTCGGTGAGGGGACTTTGCCCAGTGGCATGGGGTACCCCCCCCTGCATCTCCACACTGGGCAGGTGGGGGCCCTGGGACCTGAGGGCATGTCATAGATGTCAGATCTGGGATCTTGGGCTCCTGCACAAATCCTTCTCCCAGGCCTAAGGCTTCTCTGCCTGCCTTGGCGACCTGGGCGCTGGAAAGCTCTGGCCTGAGGGACATTGCCTTTGCTGACCCCAGCTCTCTGGCTCCAGGGACGTTGTCCTTCTCAGGCGCAGGCTCAGGACCTGTCACTTCTATTCCCCTCCCTCCAGGGCTCCCAGGTCTTAGCGGCCACTTACAACCAGGCCGCCCAGCTCTGGAAGGTGGGAGAGGCACAGTCCAAGGTGAGGCCTGACTGGGGAGGTGGCCTGGGGGTCAGGGGCATGCCTTGGCACCAGGGAGGCTGTTATGGGGCCTCGCCATGCCCTCGAGTTAGACCCGGTGTTTGGGGGTAGGAGACACTGTCTGGACACAAGGACAAGGTGACAGCTGCCAAATTCAAGCTAACGAGGCACCAGGCAGTGACTGGGAGCCGAGACAGGACAGTGAAGGAGTGGGACCTTGACCGCGCCTACTGTGAGCCCAGCCCCTGCCTCCCCTCCTCACCAGCCAGGAACCCCAGGTCAGAACATGAGGGTCCTCACCCTGCTCTAGGAGTGGCTTGGAGATCCACAGATCCACAGGCATCTGGGTGAAACCTCTTGAGGCCCTCCTCCTCCATGCCCCACTGGTGTTTTCTGCCTGGTTTCCTGGCAGCCCAGGCTTTGGGTAGGTGAAGAAGAGGTGGGGTGAGCCCTGGGCTGGGGAGCAGGAGACCTGGGTTCTAGTCTTGGGAGGACCCTGCCCTCTGGGTCTTGGCTTCTCCACATGTCCTGTGCTGGCCCCTGCCAGCCTTCCTCTGAGTTCCTGCTTCTTGGTTCCTAGGCTCCAGGACCATCAATGTCCTTTCTTACTGTAACGACGTGGTGTGTGGGAACCATATCATCATTAGTGGCCACAATGACCAGAAGATCCGGTTCTGGGACAGCAGGTGACAGGCACGGGCTGGGGGTGGGGTGGCAGAAGCCTGGGGACAGGACTCTCGAGTTCTTGTTCCTTTCTCTGGCCATGGCAGGAGAAGTGGTGTCATGTTGGGGAGGAGAGGCTGTGTGGCTGGCACGGCCCCTCGTGGGTTCAGCTCCCCGGGAAGCTGCACCCTCTCCTAGTGGCTCTTGGCCATTCCTGGACTCTGCCTGGACCTTGCAGCAAATATGGTGAAGCACCTTTTCCCATTTAGTTAACCAAAAGGAAGAACATTCTTTTTCATCCTTCTACCTGAGAGCCCGGCGTTGGGCTCAGATGGTTTACAGACATGAGGCTGGAGCTGGTGTTCACTGGTCCGCAGCCACTGCTGTTTGCAAAGGCCTCCCACCCACCCCATTTTAAAAGAAGCACTTTTCATTGTTTTCCCTCTGGTGCTTATGTTCGTGACCCAAGGGTTTCCAGGGTTCCTGCTCTCTGGTCAAAGTCTGCCTGAGGGCCTCGGTGGAGGGAGCTGGCTGCGCTGTGGAGAAGGGGCCCAGTCCCCCTCATCTTGAAGTGTCTCTGGACTGGGTGGCCCTGAAGAGGCTGTCGTGCCCAGCGCCTTCCTGTCAGAAGTGGCCTGGTGGGGTGTTCTCATGCCCATCTCTGTCCCTGCTCTTTAGGGGGCCTCGCTGCATCCAAGTCATCCCTGTGCAGGGCCGGGTCACCTCCCTGAGTCTCAGCCACGACCAGTTGCATCTGCTCAGCTGCTCCCGCGACAACACACTCAAGGTCATCGACCTGCGTGTCAGCAACATTCGCCAGGTGTTCAGGTACCAGCTCGTGCCGCTGGCTCTGTGGCCTTTGCCCCGGGGCGGCAGAGCTTTTTCTAAAAGGGCCCTCTTGGGGCCCTCCTCGGAGGCCCCTCTAGACCAGCTCCTGCTGTGGTCCCCAACCCCTTGACAGAAAGGAAGTTCTTAACGTTGCTGCCCAGGGCGGGCTGGTGGCTACCTGCATTCCCACCCCGACCCTGTCTGTCTTCAGGGCCGATGGCTTCAAGTGCAGTTCTGACTGGACCAAAGCCGTGTTCAGGTGTGTCCATGAGCATGTGCCTGTCTGGCCCTGCGTGTGTGTCCTCCCCTCTGATCCCATTCTCTCACTCTGCTGTGGCTACCGCAGCCCAGACCGAAGCTACGCACTGGCAGGCTCCGGGGACGGAGCCCTCTACATCTGGAATGCAGATACCGGGAAGCTGGAGGGCAGCCTTCAAGGGCCCCACTGGTGAGCACTCTCACCCCTGCCCACCTGCCCACCCGAGCCCCAGTCCTGCTACTGGGATGCCAGGTTCTGGCATCTTTGGGATCCTGGTGTCCCCAGCCTTTGTGCCTGGACCTTCTACCCCACCAGAGACTTCCACAGTTCTCAAGGCACCTTTCCACACACACTTGGGTCTACCCTCATCACAGCCCTGTGAGCCCATTTTACAGATGAGGAAATGGGCTCAGAGCGGCCTCAGACTGCACAAGGCTAGAAGTGAGTGGCAGGGCCAGGCTGCAGGCCCAGCTCCCCATATCCCCTGCAGCCTGCCTTTCCCTCTCCTCAGCACTGCTGTCAACGCCGTGGCCTGGTGCTACTCTGGGAGCCATGTGGCGAGCGTGGACCAGGGCAGGAAGATTGCACTCTGGCACTAGGGCCACGACCCTGCTGCCTGGGCTGGGGCTCGGTCTGAAGCTTGAAGCTGGAGAACAAGCTTCCCTCCACTCCACAGGACTCCAGAGCAGTGGGGACGGGGGTGGGAGTGGAGTTGGCCTTGGGATTTAATGAGGAGAAGGCCTGGCAGGACCTGGCCCGTTTGTCTGAAAACAGAGTGTGGATTGGGGTGATTATAGTAGTTTTTGCTTTTTATCTCCATCTCCTCACTTTCTCTCCCCCCAAAGTAGAAAAGAAATTGTATCAAAACTGTGTCTGCTTGCCTCTCTGTAGCATTCGGGGTACAGAGAGATCTTTGGCTGCTCCAGCACAGAGCTGGGGCACAGCCAACCCAGCCTCTGCCTGGGAGCTAAGTGCTGTTCAAATCTAACTGTGAAAACAGCATGAAGAAATGCCCAGAGGCAGCCAAGAGTAATGGGATGTGACCCTTGGTCCAACCTGGTCCTGAGGCCAAACCAACACTTTGGGCCCCCCTGCTTCAGGGGTAGACCGAGGCTAAGGAGAGGCTGTAAGAGCGCTGAGGAGGGAGCTGGGAGGCAACCCAGAGGGATACCAGTGGAAAGGTCTTTAAAAAACCAGAGGGTGATATCCAAGGCCTTGTGCACAAGGCCAGCCTTAGCTGCCTGGGGCGTGTTCTTCCCGAAGAGGCAGGGCCTCTGTGTGTCTGTGCCCAGGTCTGGGACTTCGCTTATTGTCATCAAATTTAACCTGCACGGCAAGCCTCTGAGTGCAAGGCAGAGCTGCAGGGCAGGCCTGGGGACCCCAATCCCTTGCACTGAGGGGACACCGGGAAGAGAGACAGACAACGCAGAGACAGACAAATGCTGGTTAAAGGGCAAAATCTGTGCTCTGCTGACTCTCAGCTCTCTCACTGCTCTTGGTCCAGCTAGATGACACGCAGCTGCCCCTGGTCATCGTCTTCCCTGCATGTGACCTTTCCCCTCACACCCCACGTCTCGGGCACCAGACCTGGGCTACCATGTCTAGTGCTCCTCTCTGACCCTGCTGCCACCTTCTAGACATGTTCCCCATCCAACCCCCTGCTTGCCGTGGCCAGAGTGACTTTCTAGTCACACGTCTAGTCCTTGGAAGTTCCCCTGCCGCCAGCATGAAATTCATAGCCCTCTGGATGGGTCTCCACTGATCTCCCTGAGTCTCCATTCCCTTGTTTTCAGAGTGTGTCTCACATGTGCTTTGTTTGTTGAGTTGGCGTCTCTGCCACCCAGGTTGGAGTACAGTGGCATGCTCACAGCCACTGCAGCCTTGACCTGCTAAGCTCAGGCAATCCTTCTGCCTCAGCCTTCCAAGTACCTGGAACTATAGGCATGTGTCACAATGCCCAGCTAATTTTTTAACTTATTGTAGAGACAGGGTCTTGCCATGTTGCCTAGGCTGGTCCTGAACTCCTGGGCTCATGCAGTCATCTCACCTCTGCCTCCCAAAGTGCTGGGATTGTAAGTGTGAGCCATGCACCTGGCTACATACTTTTCTTTCTGCCCAGAATGTTTTCCTTGCCTCCAAGCCCCCAGTTCAAGTTTTCCTTTCAGGGTCCTCCACTGAGTGCCCTTTCCTCATCTACCATTTCTGGGTAGAGCCTCCTGAGTCCCTGTGTCCCCCATTTGTACCTGCCTCCAGTTTAAGTCAGAGAGCTCTTGGAAGAGGCCAGATGGAAGCAGAGTATTCCCTGGGATCAGGCCTGGCACAGAGGAAGCCCCCAGGAAATGCCTGTTAGAGTCCATGGTTCTAGGGTCCAACATGCTTAAAATCAGACTCCCTGGCTCCCAGTGGCCAGCAGGGGTCACCAGTTGCATAGTCTCTGACCGATCGCCAGTCTCAGGAGCTCAGGCAGCCACCATTACAGAGTGCTTCAAGCTGTGTCAGGCCTTGCTCTGTGCTCTGGAGCAGAATCTGACTTGTTCCTTCCAGCCATCTGGTGTAGATGTCATCTGTTTTACAGACAAGAAAACTGAGGCTCAGAGACGTTAAGTAGTCTAAGATCACACAGTGACACAGCTGGATTGTGACTGCATTCCACCCTTTCTCATTTATTTACATATATATTATTTCAACCCCCCCCCCCTTTAAAGGTAGGGATCTCTCTTTTAAAAATTACAACGTCAGGGAATTCTGGCTCCTAATTGCACAGGGCTACAGAATATACCACCCCCCTCAATCCCAGGGTATGCCCACTGCCTGCTACCACAGGATTGGAGGGGGGGGCTGTGATTCCAGTTTTGTGTTTGACTTCACACCCTCCCAGCATCTTCTCTCTCTTTTCCATTCTGGCCCCTGAGCCTGGAGGCAAGTGAGGGACACATAGGGACACAGGAGAGGAACTTGAGTCCTAGGAGGCTGTGACCAGCCACACCATTTGGGATCAGCACCTCGCTGTTAAGTTTCTCCTTACCTCACAGGGTTGTCATGGAAGCTTCCATGTGCTTCAGTAACCTGGAAGAGGGGCTCAGGGGTTGGTATGATGAGTCCCTGGGACAGTGGCCCTCCACTGTCCTGACACCTCCCCTTCTACTTCATGGGGCAAATCTTACCACACACGCCCTCACTGTCAGTTGGTGCCACCTCACTCGGGGAACACATGCTCACCTGTACTGCCTGGAGGGTTCCCCTCCCATAGGGCGATGCTTCTTGGAGGGGCAAGTCTGGAAGGCCAGAGACAGGCCAAGGCATTCCATGGGGTGAGGCAGGTATGGGGAGAGGAGCTCACAAGGCGGTGCAGAGGCGTTCAGAGGGTTCGCCAGCAGGGAAGGCCAGTCCTCCCTCCAGTTTCTTCAGCCCTGCCCAGCAGAGGGTGTGAGGATGCACCCTAGTGCTGACAGCCCCTCCAGGCATTTGGTATTCTGTGCCTGGGTGTCAGGGGCTACCTATCTGAATGTGGGTCCTGATGTCAAAACTGGAATGATGTGCACTGGAATTGAGGCCAGAGAGGGCAGGAGCTCAGTCAGGGTTACATAGCACAGCTGAGATAAAGACCCAGGCCTCTGATTCCCTCTTTTCCAAAAACTGGACTCTGGTTCTGTAGAGGGGCTGACCTGGTCTTTTGGAGGACCACTTCGAGGCTCTGCTCCAGTTCTGTCTTCCTGCAAGTTCTGGGGCAAGTCACAGTGACGTCCAGGTTCTCATATCCTCATCTGTGAAACTGTCCCTGCCCCAAGGCTCTGGGTCTCCCCAAAGGTGACAGCTCCTCCCCAGAGCTGTCTGCGAGTGCGATGCTGCCTCTGCCCAATCTCATGCCTTCGGGAGCCTGAGAACCCAAGGAGGGATAAACAACAAAAGCTCCTGTTCTGGGCTTCTAATGCCCCTTGGTCATCTCCCAGTCGTTGACTTTGGTCTGCTGTTCCCGAGTCTCCCTACCCTGCCGGGATGTGAGCCTCTCAGCGACAGGGATGAGGCTCCAGTGACCTGAACATGGCTTGGGGCAGTAGGTCTGCTTATGGGACAAAGAGCAATTAAGTAGAGGTGGTCTCTGGAACAGTCCTGACCATTGGGTGTGGACTGCCTGTGGGGTTCAGCATAGCTGTGGGTCAGGCAGTTTCCTTTTTCTGGAGGTACATCCGCTTGGCAAGAATATTTTCAGGTGGCGGGAATGTGACAAGACAAAGGGTACCTGGTTCACTACCAGGGGAGTGAGGGCCAGTTAGCAGCCAAAACTTCACCTGCATGCAGTCTACTTTGTAGTTAATCCTCACTTGTACCCCACAACTCTATAATAAATTAAATTTAAAACAAGAGTATTTTCAGCTTATCTGTTGACATTATCTAATTTGATCCTCCCGGATCTAGGATGTTTGCATTCTCTTCTTATTTCCACTTTACAGATGAGGAAAGCAAGGCCCAGAAAGGTGATTGGATGAGCCTCCCTCTAGTTTCTTTGCCCAGCAGGGGTGTGAGGATGGGACCCTAGTGCTGACTGCACCTCCAGGCATTCGGTATTCTGTGCCTGGGTGTCAGGGGCTACTTGCCTAAAAGTGAGAAAGGGGTCCCTGGGGTGGCTCAGGGTCTTGGATGCACTCTTTTGACCATGCTGTCTCCTGTCTCTCTCAGGAGTGGGTGGTGAAGAGTGTGTTCAGGACGCAGTGTGAAAGAGGTGTGAGCCCTACTCATGGGTTCACTTGTCTTGTGTTTCAGGATAAAAAATTCCAGGAAAATAGTCTCAACCAGAGTGCTCAGAAAAAGACACAGCAGAAGTGTATTTTTCTGGCCACTGGGACCAAGGGAAAATAGTCCAGGAACAAGATGCTCTTTGGCATTCATTTGGTTCTTGGCAGATAAAGCGGTAACAAAGCTAACAGGAAGGGCCTAGGAGGACACTTAACTGGCTGTGTCAAGTAGGATTTTGGGACAAATTGCAGTTCTCCTTCTAGCCTAAAATTTCCATAATTTGGTTGTATTTCTGTCATGAAAAACAACTTTTTAACAAACAAAATAAATACAAAGATTCAGAGCAGCCAGGTTTTGTCCTAAGGCCACTAGGAAAGGGCTGGGCAATCATTGGCCTCTAAACCCGAAGCTGTGGCTAGGCCCCTCAGGCAGTGGAGTGGCCTGGGATGTCACTGCAACATCCAGGACAAGGGTTTGTTATGTCCCAAGTCCCAGCGGATTGCATTTTCTTTTCAGGTTTTTGTCACCCCAAGTAGTCTATTAGTAAGTCTGCTCTCAAATATTGTGACTTTTGTGTGACGTTCTCACCCCGCGTCTAGAAACTGAACTGATCCAGAACATGAGAGTTGGATAAGCCCTTGGAAATCACCTCATGCCATTCCTTCTAAGGGTGGAGGATGTGGCAGCTCAGAGGGAAAGGTCATTCATCAAGTAGCAGCAGGGCTAGGCCAGATGACATTTTCCCACCTGGTATGTGGCTTATGGATGTGGGCAGGGTGGTGGGGTCAGAGAGGTAAGGGGATCTAGGTGATTTGCTGTGAACCTGTGTGGCCTGACTGCATCAAGCCAGTTCATTTGACAAAGGAATCCAACATTTAGCTAGGATGCTGGGGTGAGGCAATTAGCTGAGCTCTGCCCTCTGGTCCCAGACCAAGTCTCCAGTGCCAGCAGCAGGCTCACATGCGAGCTTTCCCCACAGGTGCGGGGGCGAAAGATGGAAGTGGTATTTTGTGTGCCCTGAAAGCCCTTCCCCCATTCATGGTGAAGAACGTCACACACACATCGCTTCCTTGGGGTGCCAGGACAGCACTGTGTGCCTGGAAGATCAAGGATCCTGGTTTTGGAGGAGAGGATGCTGCAAAGAGGTGGGAGAGGTGATGGTGAGGAGTGTTCCTCTTGGGTTCAGGCTCAGTCCCCATGGCCATCAGGTAGCAGGGCCAGGATTTAATCCAGACCTTTCGACTCCAAGTCCACGTTGTCCCATAGGCCATCAGTGGGCATCCTTTTGGAGGTCAATTTGGCAAAATCTAACAAAGTTAAATACATACATACCTTTTTGACTCTTGAATCCTGCATTTAGGAATTTACCCAATATTTATACTGAACACACTTATGTAAGCAAGCAATGTGTACACTTAAGAGTGTAATGCACAGAAAAATGTGTGCAAGAATATATCCCGTGTGCCCCCAGCCCTGGGAAAGAGGAGAGGTTGGGGTCCCTGCTCTGATTGCCTGATCTCTGTTCTCAGTGGGGCTGGCTAGAGGTCAGAGGGACTTGGCCTGTACCCAGGAGTCCTCTACCCACCCCTGGGACTAATAAAATCTCCTTTCATGTGATTCGTTATTCCTCAGGATGGAGGCTTAGGAAAGGGGAGAATGCCCACTTCCTGGAAAACAGCAGTCACATCTTGCAAGGGGACTCCAGTGACCTTCTTCTTGCCACCCAGCAGCAGAATCAGGGCTCCTTTCTCAGTTCATTCAGCCTGCTATCCGCCCCTCCCTTCCAGCACACATCTCAGTACTGTTATGTATATACCTGTTGTTTTTTCCCCTCTGGGAAAGCAAAGATCATAACTTATTTATTGTCATCTCTGGTACCCAGGATATTATACCTGACATGTGGGTGGCTTCAGGGACTGTTTGTCCCATGGATGGATTAATTCATTTCCTCCTCTATCTGTTAAGTGATATAAAGGAGAGCCCAGGAATGTGTATAAGAAGCATGGGCTTTTGGGAAAAGTCTATTTACCCAAATCTATAAGGAAACTTAATTCCATTTTTTTATTATTCAACATTTTATACATAATAAATACAAACTTTTTACAGCCACTGTAAAGAAAGCACATCTGCACAAAGGCTCCCTCTGAGCCCTGGCCTGTGCATTGTGACACGGGGTTACATGTCCTGGAGGGAGGGGTTATTTTTTTAAAAGGAGGGATATTTTTACAACGTTGTTTTTTAAAATAAAATTAGCAGCTCTTCCAAAAAATATTTTAAAATATAACAAAAGATTTACCCTCTGAGGTTGTGGAAAACCCAAATTCAAGGATAATTTGGCTAGCTAAAGAGAGAATACAAGATTGGGTGGCAAGAACTGCTCTATTTAATAAGCACTTTGAAGATTTTTAATATGTCAGTAAACTTTAAAATCTTAAAAAACCACCCTTTAATCTTCTTTTTTAAACTTAAGAATAAGTTTGATAAACACAAAAGACCTCAAATAGATCAACAGGTTAAGAAATGCAAAAAAAACCAAAACAACAACAACAAAAACACAGAGAAGATTCATCAGTGGGTATTGTCACTGAAATGATCAAATGACTAACTGAAAATTTCTTCTACTATGATCTTCTGGTCAAAAACCTAATGGGGACATTTGGCGAGCATTTCAAGTTTTTAAGATTCTTAGGCTCTGAGAGATGGAATTTTCAAAGCATGAAACCACTTTTGGATTATGTTCTGTAAATTTGATTTCTTAATAAAAGACGCAACTGGTGAGCATCCCTTAGTCCCCAGGTATTGCACTCCCTCTATTCTCCAGGGAGAGCCAGAGCCTGACTCAGCACCTGCTGCGACGAGCTCGCTGGCCTGCAGAGAACACCATGCCTGGCTCTCCCTGTGACACACAGACACTTGCCTTTTCCTTGCCAATCTGCTCTTGCGCAGGATGTACACTCCTTTATTCTTTTCTCACAGGAAACTGGTTTCCTCCATGGCCTACAGGTTTTTCCTCCCAAGACAATGTCAGGGTAGTGGGGCCTGGAAGCTGCATTCTCCCAGGTGGAAGCTGGTCTGTACCAGCCATAACTTGCTGTCTGAGTGGTGCACTGGCGTAGGAATAAAATAATACTAGGGCCCTCCCCAGTAGAGAAGCTCACCAATGCAGGAATGCATCCTCAACTTATCTAGACATTCAGATTCTAAGGATATGGTAAGAAGAGCATATGCTATAAAAATTAAGATGAAAAATACCCAAATACAGAAGAAAATTCCATAGGCTCATTTCAGATGTGGAAGTCCCATTTCTGCCTTGGCCGTAGTCTCCTTTCCGTTAGTCTCTGTGATGGACAAGACATGGCTACGACTTCAGCCCCTCTGTATTAGCTCCACTAACTCTAAATGAATGGCATAGAGATTAATACAAAGGAACACTGTTATCATCTGAAATCTGTTAGTTGTTGAAGCGATGTGCGTTAATGCAACTGGTGCTAAATTCAGGGCAGTCCACCTTTTCCCAGGAAGGTTTCATGTTCTCAGTCTGGGGACCAACCTCAGGGAGGAGCCAGCCTCCCCTGCAGTCCCTCCTTCTGTTTCCTTATGGAGCCAACATGACCCGATTAACAATCAGAAGAGCAAAAGCCACTTGAAGAAAGATGAGAATCTTTGCCACATCCTTGTGGCCACAGTAATATACTGTACGAGTGCACATGATATGTTATTCTGTGACTGTGTCTTGGAACGAGGCCCGGTCTTGAGTCTCATATAAAAATGGACCACTGTCAGGCACAAGGGCTGCCCCGCTCTCTGCTCCTAGAGTCCACTAGGATTGTGCTATGGTAGGAGAGATGACATAGAAAATGACAACAAAAAAAGGCACGAAATATTTAAAACGTGGGAGGAGTCCACCAGGCTGTCCAGTCACATACAATCCTCCTTGTTTTTGCTCTGTTCTAGAGTCATCATCATGCAAAGGTGCCTAAAAAACAAGACTGGCCAAACTCCAAGCCTGGCCTTGATTGTAGCAGTAAAGGATGGGCAAGTCCACCATCACACCAGCGTGATTTCCACATCCTCGATCTTTTCTGCTGGTCTTCGATGATTTTGTGTAGGTGGAGGGGGAGCTGCCCGGACCTGAGCAGGAAACAATGACATGGACTGTCAGTCAGCTTACTGATTCAGTGCCCAAAGCATACTAAACCCAATCACTCATTTAATCCAAGGCTGCCTAGGGGGTCTCAGAAATGCTGCAGCATGCACTTTCAAGCTAATCTTTACTGTTTCCCACACTGAGAAGCAGCAGTTTTTCTCCCTGAAATGTCAAACCCACAAATCAGATTCTTGCCTAGGCTGAAAGCCTCATGGGCATAAGAGTCACTGCAGCCCTAAAATCCTTCTCCAAAGCAAAGGTCCAGCGAGTTGGAAGCAAGGGAGAGCAAAGCTTAGAGAACTGGACACTTTGGCATGTCGTGGGAGGAGGGCTGTAGTTGATGAGACTAGAGAGGGGGGCCGGGGCTAAGTTGTGAAGAGACTTGGTCAGTCATGGTGAGAAATCTATGCTTTATTTTGTAGGCAAAAAGGAATCTGGAGGATTTTTAGCAGTATCAAATCTTTGAAAAGATAACTCAGGTAACAGTTTGGAGAAAAGAATGGAGGTGTACAAGAAAGAAGACAATTTAGGAGACATCTGGCATCCACTGAAGGAAGATAGATGTCAGCCTGAACAAGGGTACCAGCAGTGGGGGAAGTGGAGAAGCGGAAAGATTTGAGAACTGTCTCTGAGGTAGACCCAGCATGATTGGGTGATGACTATGGGAGGCAGGGCTGGAGGTATCAAGAATTATGCCAGGACACCAGTAGGATGGGAGTTCCATTTCCCAAGACAGGCAATATGGGAGAAAGAGCATGTGTGGGAGGGAATTTTTTTTGCTGAGTTTTGGGGGTGTGGGACAGAGAAATTGAGAAGTCCACAAGTGTGGAAACTTGGGGAAGAGATCAGAGTGGAGTTGTTAGTATACAAATAACCATCACAGCCATGGGAGTAGATGAAATCACGTAGGAAGACTACTTTCAACGACTTCAAAAGAAGCAGCCCAGAGACAGAACCATAAGTGTCAGCAGAGACAGGGAGAGGCAGAGAAGTCTGTGAAGACCTATGAAAAGGCAGGGCCAGACAGGAAGACGGGGCGAACCGGGTAAGTGTGGTGCAGCAAGCACTTGGCCCACTGCTCTCTATCCCAGCTCTTCCCACTACCCCCCTACCACCTCCTCTTTCTTGGACACTGCTCCTGCCTCCCAATGGCTTCCCAAGTCCATTCATCCTCCACTTAGCTGTCACAGTCGTATTTTAAAAATGCACAGCTGGCTAGGCATGGTGGCTCACGCCTATAATCCCAGCACTTTGGGAGGCCAAGGTGAGAGGACTGCCTGAGCCCACGGGTTCAGGACCAGCCTGGGCAACTTGGTGAGACCTCATCTCTACAATAAATCAAAAAAATTAGCTGGGCATGGTGGCACATACCTGTAGTTCCGCCTACTTGGAAGGCTTAGGTGGAAGGACTGCCTGAGCCCAGAAGGTGCCACTGCCCTCCAACCTGGGCAACAGAGTGAGACTCTAACTTGAAAAAAAAAGGCCAGGCTCGGTGGCTCAGCCTGTAATCACAGCACTTCGGGAGGCCAAGGTGAGATGAGTGGAATGCCTGAGCCCATGGGTTTGAGACCAGCCCAGGCAACTTGGCGAGACCTCGTCTCCACAATAAATACAAAATTAGCTGGGCACTCAGCTACTTGGAAGGCTGAGGTGGAAGGATGGCAGGAGCCCAGCAGGTTGACGCTGGGATGGCCCTGAGTGTGCCCCTGCACTCCAGGCACTCCAGCCTGGGTGACAGAGTGAGACCCAACTCAAAAAAAAAAAAAAAAAAAAAAAGCAAAGCCAGTCACAACATGGTCCTGCTTATAATGGCTTCCTATCACATTAGAACAAGGTACTCAGTACGCATCTGCTGAATGAATGAAGCCTAGGGAAGCTAGTGGTCACGGAATTGTGTTAAAAGCTGATAAGGGTCAAGGAAAATAAAACTGCAAAATATCCACTGGCTCACCAGTGTGAAAGTTATAATCTGGAGTGCAGCGGCAGGGGAAGTGAGACGGCAGCAGAGTGAAGGATAAGGAGACATAACTCTGTAAGACATGCTAACCCTGAGAACAGAAACTCTTTGAGGCCACAAAGTATATCTTATTATTTTGTCTCAGTGTGCCTCAAAGAGGCAAATTACAGGCCTGGAAAATAGGTTCTCAATAAATGCTTGCTAAAAAAAGTGTTTCACAATGAGACCACTTTAATGCTCATAAAGCTTGTTATAATTTAAATATATTTCCATATCTATCATCTTGATATTGCACCACGGCTTACAGAGTTCCAGTGTAGACTAAGCATCCCAAGATGAGCTCATTTATATAGCCTTCCTTTTCCATAGCTCATTTTACCTTCCCAAACCCAGTTCATCCTCACTTGGCAGAATCAGTGACAACACAGGGACCACAAGAAGACATGCATTTCTCATTTTCAATCTAGAAGCACTGTGCATTCTGTAGCCTGCCAGGCAGAAGACTTACAGGCCGCAGTTTGCCATATGAGGTCTCAGGAGTATGCCTTGATGCCTGTGAGAATCCTGGCGATTCGGTGGCATGAAGGCTATTTTCTAAAGGACAGAACCAAAGAAACTCATTTTATTTGTGTTGTTGAGCAGTAAAAATACGAATGCAGATCTGTTTGCCCTTTAGGCAAATATGGGGATTTCTGAAGTGAAAATGCATTTAGACCCATGCCCAGGAGGACCCTTACCATTTGCTGAAGGAGACCGGGGAAAGTACTGGGAGCTCCTCTTATCTGGGCTGGGGTAGGGACTGCTGGGAGGCTGGTCGTACAACGGCAGTGGAGGCAGGGAGGCCAGGGAGGCATACGGCTTGGGGGAAGGAGAGATCTGCAGCAAAGGGAAGTGAGGTTACCGGCGCCCACACCCAGGAAGAGAGCCTGGTGCCCACTCCTAAGAAGAGAACCTGGCTGCTTCTCTACTGCATACATCCCTTTTCTCTGGAGCCGAGTGATGACTATTGAAACTTGTCAGTCTCATCAGAAGGAAATGAGCCTAAAACAACCACCCTGAATCCCTCTTTGTGTTGCATCTGAATCACTTTTTCCTCTCACAGATCACATTATATTACTGATTTTGGTTTATCCTAAATAGTTAGCAAGTTAAACCATTATCTAAGGTTCTACTGAATAGAATTCAATAAACTCAGCAAGGGGCAAAAAAAGAGACAAGTTCTATTTAATTGGCTGAATTTCTGACTTTCCCAGATTTTGTACACATCAGGCTAAGTGGTCACAGTCACCATGCAAGCAAGATCAGCCATCATGGTCCTTGTTCTTCCATTTGCCATACTTGCTGTGATAGATCTCTGGAGGGGACAAACCAAACTGTGACTGAATTAGGGATTGTTTTAAAGGTGAATTTCCTGATGATGAACTAAGTCTGGGGCTACTTGAATGTGGAATGGGGGCTCTAGCAGGTTCGTAAATTCTCTGAAATGGACTGGCAGGGCCTGGGTAAGGCAGAGTCTCTAACAGTGAGGGAGAGAAAAAGCCTGCTAAGAGTTTTCTACACACACTAACCACAGAGACAATATATTCCCTCTTTGGTTTGTTTATTTCTCTCCACTCAACCAATCTTTGGTAAGTTATGTACAATTTGGTATTTTGGTTAACCGATTCAGAGAACAGGATGTGTGAGGATGGCGGTGTAATATGGCCATATTCCACAAGGGCCTCACAGACAAGTTTCTGGCTTCCCAAGTTCAGTTCTGCAGACACCTGACAATCAAGGACTGGAGTGGTGAGGGTGAGGAAGAGACTACAGTCCCCTTCTACCTGGATCAACAGACCCCACTCGGGAGTAATTTTCTTTAAATATCATTGAATTCCTCTCTCCCCTTTCATGTACCTGAATCTCTCTCATCCATGGTGTGTCACCGTTTTCAGAGGCTGAAAGTTCTTCCACTAGCACCGATGGGAAAACTCCAATCCGCCCGCTGAATTCCCCTTCCCAGAAGCCATCATCATCTTGGTTTTCTTTGTTCAAGATACGGATGATTGCTCCCTCAGGAAAAGACAACTCATCATCTGTCTGGCCTTCATAGTCATAAAGTGCTTTCACAAAACAGACTAGAAAGCAAGAGAGAGACAAATCTGGTAAGAACACTGACATCCAGTTGTTTCTGCAACCACCCCTGTGCTCATATGACAACTAACAGAGCAGCACACAGAACAGGAATAAAGTTGTAATTTTTTTACTCACTGATGACCAACTTGAGGGTTCTATTGTACAGGACAAATGTGACCAAATAAAGAAAACCATATTATACGATAGGAAGAAAGTTGTGCTTTTTAACCTACTGAAGGCTTACTCCAGGGCAACAGAGTTTAGGTCAAATATGACCAAATAAAGAGTGCTTTGGTTTAGTCTTTACCACTGGCATCTCCGTTGAGACTGCCTGAAACGAGTTCTGCTTCCGTGGAATTGCTGGACGTGTGTGACCGACTGTCCAAAGCAGCCAGGGACTGCAGCATGCTCAGAAGGCTGTTCGAGGTGGGAAACTGTAGGTACTTTTCTGGCACATAGCCCACTTGGCCAACTTTATTTCGAGCCTGGGTAAGAGACATGTGACAGAACAAGTTTGCATACACGATTTGGACAGGGCACAATGCAAGCCAAAACAAGCTCCTAAAAATGTCACAAGGAGGGGCGATATGAGCAAAGGAATATACCTTTACCCAGTCTTCCATATCTCCATCTTCAATCACTTCTAACACCTCATGCTCCTCAATGGTCAACTCATCTGGTTGAGAAGCCTGCAATGTAGGATGGTCATGGACAAAATTAAAAAGGTTAGATAAAGAGCAGATGTGAGCTGGTCATAACAGAAGCTGGGGATCAAAATACTGAAATGATTTTGAGAAACATATTGAACATAAAAATTTAAATGCTGTAAAACTATCATAATGAGGCGAAGTTTTACTTTAAAAAACTGAACAAACTAAAACCACAACAAAAATTGGAGAGGAGGCTGTCAGGTTCAGTGAACAGAGCATGTGCTAGAAGTACAGGACCCAAGTTCCAGCTCCAGCTTCTGTATCAAGTTATTCAACTTGATGCCTCCATTCCTTCAAAATGACAATCCTGCCATCCTCTGGAGGATGGGGAAGTCGATGTGGGATGGATAAGCAGAGAACCATGATGACTTGGGAGGCACAGGCAAAGGAGAAGGCCCTGGATTGGAGCTGCCACCAGAGGGCTCCCATGGAGGTGTATGCAGTGAAGATGCAAAGAACCATGTACATGAATTAGATGACAGCTTGAGTGGTACCTAGGACTGGTTTGCAATCACTGTAAACAGTAGCCAAAGAAGAAAATTGCAAGAAAGGAAATGATTTGAGATCGGTCAAGGTTTGGATTTATTATGCTACAACTTAACGGTGGAGACTGGGCTGATCCCCTTGGGTTCTTTGGCACAGGCTGCTAACTATAAGGGTTTCATTATCCCTAAAAGCTGGAGCCCACTAGCATCAGATATTGCCCTTGATACTGCAAAACCTGAGAGAAGACTATTAGACGCTCTGCAGAAGGACTGAAAGGTATGTCTAGCTTTGCTTCCCAAAGAGTCTCACCTATCACATGTAACAGGCAAGGGCTTGCTGACTTCTTCTGGTTCTCTAGGAGACAGTCTTAAAAGCTTTCCCTAAATCACAGGATCAGTTAAAAGTATCACTTAAGACCATATTGTTTTTCAAATCTCACAGTCTCAAAGTGTAAAATATCTCCAAGTTACACAAGCAAAAATAAGGCCAAAAAAAGGGGGGGGGGAGGTCCTTTCCAAGATCCAGTTCTTGTTTCATGAACATTAAAACATTTCATCAAATGTTTAATTCTGGATGTTGTCATAGCTCACTGAGACAGAAAAATAATATTGAAAATGGCTGACTAATCATAGAATACTCCAGGACCAAATTTTTAAGTAAATTACCTCTTATCTCAAAGTATGAGGAAAAAAACCTTGCTCATTTATTCTCCATAGCTTTTTCAATGGAGTTTCTTTGCTATTCTGAAACCATACTATGCTAGCAAAAGGCACCTTTGTAATAAAGATGTCTTCCTAATTCCATGGCAAGACTTTAAAAGAACCAATACAACCAGATATTAATGAGTGTGAGAGCAAAGCAGGAGGGGTAGAACACCTTAACTTCTACTGTTCCCCTTGTGAGAAGTCAAAGGCATCCATGCAAGGTGTCCCACACTGCAGCACTAGCTGTCCAACATAACTGGATATTAATTTGATCATGTTATCATCATGCAGTGATGACCAGTTTTTCCACTTAACAAGGTCATGTCCTTTGCAAGGCAATCAAGACCCTACAGAGTTTGGTCCCTGTGGGGCTTAATGCTTTGGATCTAGCACACTTCCTGTTCTCTGAACATACCATGCTTTTACCAGACTGTGCTTTTACCAGACTGTCCCTTCTGTCCACCATGCTCTGGTCCCTCTTTCCTAACTGATGAATGATATAGATTACTGTGGGCTTAAGTCCAGCTTCAGGCTGTTTCTATGGGAAGCAACTATAAAATGTCTTTGGGTCTCAAATTTCTTTCTCTAAAAGCTCTATGGAGCAGACATTTTTGTTTGTTTTGATCAATGCTATATTTCAGAGACTGGAAAAGAGCACAGCACTGATATAAGGAAAATGCTCAAGTAATATTTACTGAATGAATGGGGTGTTTGATAATATCCTCCTTATAGGGTTATTGAAAATATCGGAAATAAATAAATAGTAGTTATTCTTACTTATGATTTGTGGCCCAGCTCCTATGTTTTCCCAGGTATCTACGATGAGCTGGTGGCTTCCTCCTCCTTTTGTTCTTATGAGGCTATGTGCATCCCTCTCACACTGACTACCATAGTACTCTAGTGAGTTGTTTGTCCTTGTGGGTTTCCCATTAGAAAGACTTAATTCAGAGAGGGACTGCATTTCCTCTCACCTATCCCAGTAAGTGGTCAGTAAATGATTAACAGTACACACATGGTCTCATACTGTCTCCTTAAGTCCCAACCAGAACTCCATTCCCACTAATATCTCTCCAAATTTCCTATATTTCTTTTAACACAACATGATTTTTCTGATTATAAAAGTAATAAATACTCATTGTAGAGAAGTTGGAAAATATGCATAATTGAGATCTTAAGGTATATACAATTTGGTACCCTACTTTTTAATTGAAACATAAGTGTTTCTTCTTGTACAAAAGCTCCTACTAGTGTAAATTTCAATAATCTTCATAATGTTATGTTATGGGTATAGTATAGGAATAGTTAACTTATCATAACTATTCTCTTACTGGACGGCCAACTTTGAGCTATTATAAAGCAGTATGATAACGAAAGGACAAATATGTTTCATATCGCAAACATTTTACTATATTATGATTTATTTCCTTAGGATAGTTACTATTAGAATCAAAAGTTATAAAAAAAATTGTAAGATTTTTGAATCTAACCATTAAGTATTGCTATCCTTTGTTCTCACGAGATAATTCTGGGCCTTCTTTGCTGGTATGGACTATAGGAATCACAATTAGGCTTAAAATCAGTCTCTCTCTATTCTAATCTATCCTCTGGAGTATACACCATGACCAGGTTACCTTCTTAAAAGTCCAATCTGATTCTGAGTGTGGTACATGAGGAAAGCCCTTTACTATCTGATGATAAACACCTTGTGTCCAACTGTTCTGTCCCCCATGTGATGCTTCTATATCACTGGATTTAACATTTCCTGAATATTCTACTCTAATCACATGCTTTGTATCTGCTGCTCTCTTTGCTTAGAGGGCTCTTTCCTCTTCCTACCCTCACTGTATCCAGAAAGGTCTTATTCATGACCAAATTTAAATGCCACTTCATCTGTATCATTTCTCCCAAGTATCACAGGTAGAATTAGTGGCTTTACCTTTATGACAAATCTTTTCATACATAGTCTATTTTATGTTTACCCCCACCCTCACCCCAGACTAGCTGTTCCTGGAGGGCAGGGATAATGTCATATTTGTTCTTAGGTCCCCCAAATTTATTACATATTGGACATTTACTAGGTGCTTATTCAATGATTAACTGACTAGATAGATTTTTGTAGTCTGGTTTACTATAGGGACATGCCTGGGATATGGCAATAAAGAAAATGTGGGAGGAATGTGAGCTGTTTAAAATCACTCAGACACTTAGGATCCTTCTCCATTTAAGGATATTAAATTTTAATTCTGGAACTTTCTTTTTTTTTTTTGAATTAGAGTCTCACTCTGTCACCCAGGCTGGAGTGCAGTGGCACACTTACAGCCATTCCAACATCGACCTGCTGAGTTCAGGCAATCCTTCCGTCTCAGCCTTCCAAGTAGCCAGAACTACAGGCACGCACTACCGTGCCTGGCTAATTTTTGATTTGTGGTAGAGACGAGGTCTTGCCAAGTTGCCCGGGCTGGTCTTGAACCCACAGGCTCAGGCAATCCACTTGCCTCGGCCTCCCAAAGTGTTGGGATTACAGGCTGAGCCACTGAGCTCGGCCTAATTCTGGAACTTTCAAGTAAATAAAATGAGAGGTGACATTGGGAAATAGTCTCTAGTTTTATAATAACCTATAATGACCTTTTCAAGTATTTCAGACGATAATTTAAAAATTTCAAAACATTAGCAAAAGAATTTGCATTAGGAAAAAAAATCCCAACCCTTTTAGAAAACAAGGAGTATTATGAATTTAAATATATAATGAAAAGATGTTAACGTTAACCTCAATAGGCAAGAATTACTGATATTAAGGAGTAAACACCGCCACATTTTGGCTACACAGAGATGGTGGTGTACAACAGTTGAAGATTCTCTCCAGACCCTGGCTCTGTTGTTATTTCTTAGCATTGTCCTTTCTCATTTATGACTCCATCTGAATGGGGGCTGGAGAATAACTCATTTGTTCATGTCTTCCATTGTTCATTTATTCATTTCACAATTATTTACTAATGACCTTCTATGACTAGGCATTGTGCTAGGTGCTAAAGACACAGAAAAGGCACACAGACAGACACAATTTCTGCTTGGTACTAAGTGCTATACAGAAGTAAAAGAGGCAATGAGACAGAGAACAGTGACTGAGGAGTTGGTTATGTAGTCAGGTGGTTAGGGATGACCTAAGGCACTATTTGAGCTGAGCTTCAGTGAGGAATGACGGGCAGCATACTGAGATTTGGGGAAAGAGAGTTCTAGGTAGAGGGAGCAGCTAGTGAAAGATGCCAAGTCTGGAAGGAGCCTGGTGCTCTGGGGCCTGAAGGGCAGCCAGAGTGGTCAACGTGCAATGAATGGGTAAGACGGGGAATGGTCTAACATGAAGCTATGGCACTGTGGGGCCTGGCAAGAGCTAGATCAGACTAGACATTAACAGATCCTAAGGAAGAGTTTGGGCTTTTTCCTACATGTAATGAAAAGTTTACAAAGGATTTTACGAATAGGGATAAAACCATCTCCTTTATCTGAGAACAATCATTTTGGCTGCAGAATGGAAAATGGACTGTTGGGAGCCAGGTATAGAAGAAGGAAATCAATTAGGTTTTTTTTTTGTCTTTTGCATTAACCAAAGCAATGGCCTAGACCAACTTAGTGGCAGTAGAGATGGTGAAAAGTGAATAGGCTTAGGATATGTTTTGGAGGTGGATTCAGTAGCACTGGCTGATGGTCTGGATGAGGGGAGTGAGGGAAAGGGGAACTGGGGAACTGAAACTCAATTTACTTTGTGCTGAGTAAAAAGTTTATGGGAAAGCAGAGCAGAGGTAGGAGATTAAGAACTATTATGCCAAATCAGGTTTGGAAATTCTGGCATCTATTTATCCAGGCCCCTGCTTAACATGAATTCAAAGAGGTGGCTATATTAGGATGAGGAAAGGCAAGGCTTTTAAAAATTTTCCTTTGATATCAATTTTGAGGGTCACCCTAATGGAGAAACCTATGCCAAGAGGAAACTGATAATAAGTGTAAGAGTTCTATTTACTAAGAGTTTACTAGATGCCAGGCATTGTCCTAAGTGCTTTGTTATAAAAGTATCATTTCATTTAATCTTCACATTCACCCTGCACTATTATACCTTTGATATAGATAAGGAAATTGAGGCTCACAGAGACTAAAGGATTAGTGCAAAGTCACACAGCTTATGGATGGCAGACAAGATTTTAACCCAGGTAGCCTGACATATGAACCTAAACGCCTCACCATTATTTTACGTTGCCTCTAATGTTAACTGAACACCAATTTTATGCTATACACAGTATGAAAGGCTGAGTAGATAAAGTTCCATGTATCCTCAGAGTTGTCACAATTTAATACCAGCAACATGGTGGAGAGATACAAACCTTGTAGGAATAAACAACTTTGCAGGTGAGTGGATAATTTCTTAAGGTGCCAGAAGGGCTGGAACTGCTGTCATCAAAAACATCCATGGTGTCTTCAAACTCTTCTCCTTCTTCTCTTTCAGTATCTGCATTAAGCTAAGGAAAATTAGAAGCCATTGGCTAGTTTGCTTACTTCAGTAAAATGGTTCAAAGCAAGAAAAACACTTAAAATCTGATTGTTTGAAAAATGTTTATTTACCTGTTTAACTCCACATAGAAATGACTGTCCTCACTTGCATTTTTCATGTTATGAAGGAACAGAGATCATTTTTAAACCAAGACTAAAGTGTCTTTCAAATATGTGAGAAATATTTATCAGTATCCTTTTCATTTTTCACTGTTAAATAACGACCGATAAAGACCCCTTACCATTTGTTAAAAAATTAACCCTTACTATTTTTAACTGATCATTTTAGGAAACATTAAAAAGTTGCTATCAAGGATGTGAAGAAATAGGCTTTCATCTATAGCCGGTCAAAAAATGTGAATTCATACATCCTTTTGGAAAAAATAAACTGGCTACAGTAATTAAAAACTAAACATATCACTTGATCTAGTAATTCCACTTTTGTGAGTACATTATGGAGAAATAAAAGCACCAGATATAAGATTATATATTTTAAGATGATTATTGCAACACTGCTTGCAATGGCAAAGGCCTAGACACAACCTGTATGTCCATCAAGGGGCAATGTTAGAATATACTCTGAGGTATCTATCTTATAGATGGAACAGCACTCATTAAAAAGGAGGTCATGACTAGGAAGTTCAGAAACAAACCCTCCCATATATGGTTGAGTGATTTTCCACAACATTCAATAGGGGAAAGGACAATTTTTCAACAAATGTTGCTGGAAAACTGGATATCCACATGCAAAATAGTGAAACTGAAACCTTAATTTATACCATATACAAAAATTAACTCAGATCAAAGATCTAAATGTAAGAGCTAAAACTATAACACTCTTAGAAGAAAACATGCTTTATGACGATGGATTTGGTAATTTTTTTTAGATATGACACCAAAAGCATAGGCAACAAAAAAAATACATAAATTGGACTTCATCAAAATAATTTTATTTTTTATTTTTTATTTTTTTAGTGGGAGTCTCACTTTGTCACCCAGGCTGGAGTGCAGTGGCCGCTCCCGGCCACCGCAGCCTCGACCTGCTGGGCTCTGGCGATCCTTCTGCCTCAGCCTTCCAAGTAGCTGGAACTACAGGCGCGCGCTACCACGCCCGGCTAATTTTTTGATTTATTGTGGAGATGAGGTCTCGCCAAGTTGCCCAGGCGGGTCTCGAACCCGCGGGCTCAGGCAATCCACTCACCTCAGCCTCCCTAAGTGCTGGGATTACAGGCTGACCCACCGAGCCCGGCTTAAAATAAAATATTTTTTACGTATCAAAGGACAACAGAGTGAAAAGGCAACCCACAGAATGGAAGAAAATATTTGCAAATCATATATTTTATAAGGAATTAATATTGAGAATATATAAAGAATGCCTAAAACTCAACAACAACAAAAAACAAATAACCCAACTAAAAAATAAGCAAAGGACTTACATTGACATTTCTCTAAAGAAGATATATAAATGGCCAATAAGCACATGAAAGATGCTCAATATCATTAGTCACTAGGGAAATGCAAATCAAAATCACAATGTGATGACACTTCACACTCATTAGAATACTACGAGGGGGGACTCCCCAAAACTGGAATTATCTTTTGGAGGGCAGGCCCCTTGTAGCACAGGTTTTTTGCTATGGTGGGTGTTCTAGGAACGCACTGGCACTAGTGTACCAGCTAGCGTTGTTGTGAGATGCTGCGTTCGGCTTCAGTGAATGTATTGTGAAGATTCTTTCAATGCGTTTGCCATTTCACGATGGGTGATTTATAAGCACACCTGCCCACACCACACCGAGTGTTCAGTAGTTTTTGACCAAAAATGACATGCCCCCTGTGCTCCACCCGGCCTATTCCCTCCATCTCGACCTGAGCAACTTTAATATTTCTCAGGATGAAAAAAGTCCTTAAAGGGAAACATTTTGCAAATGAGGAAGAGGTGCAACAAAAAATGGCAGAAGCACTAAATGGCATAAAAATTGACGAGTTCAAAAGCTATCATGTTAGAAATTGCCATAACATTAACTTTAAACATATTTTAATACACTTAGAAGACACTGCCGTCACAAAATTATGAACTTCGTAGCAAGTTGGATGGACTTAGAGGCTATAATAAGGAGAGATCTATCACAGAAACAAAGACTGAGTATCATATGTTCTCACTCATAAGTGGACCTTGAACAATTATCATAATACTACAAGATACGGATTGGTAGTAGTGGGACACTGTCAGGGGAGGGTGGGGCACATCTCATCAACAAGGGTACCTGCATAATGAACATTTGTATACCTAAACCTGAATTGTACTCCACATATTTAAAATTAAAAAAAAAAAAGACATTGCCTTCATAGTCTAGGAAAGGTTACAGACTTTTTTTTAAAAGTATGGGTATTGCAAAAAACAAAACATCCATACATTTACAAAAATGTGGTAGAAGAAATTCCCAAAAATATATATGTACTGTATTTTGGCACTGGGAACCAATCCAAAACATTTTAGCTAGGCAACACTGGTTGGCACTAAACATTCCTCTTCCTCCCTTTATTTTGAGTTCATTTTTTTTATTTTCATGAAAGGGGAAAAAAGGGTTGCAGTGACAGCAATAGGGGTCATTGTCATATGCTTCTATACTACTCTAGCAGCTTTCCAAAGCATGTCATCTCAGAATAATGTCTTCCTTTTTCCTTTTCCACCATTTCAGCTGAATCGTTAGGATGTTTTCTTGACCCAGCATTTCTAAAATCACATACTTCCTCTGTCTCTTATCTTTTTTTTTTTTTGAGTTGGAGTCTCAGTCTGTCGCCCAGACTGGAGGGCAGTGGCCGCTCCCGGCCACCGCAGCCTCGACCTGCTGGGCTCCAGCTATCCTTCCACCTCAGCCTTCCAAGTAGCTGGAATTACAGGCATGTGCTACCACGCCTGGCTGATTTTTTGATTTATTGTAGAGATGAGGTCTCGCTGCCCTCTTATCTTAAGGACTGCTCTGTCATCCCCTTTTCTTCCTGTCATTTTACAGAACTATAATTAACATTATTCTTTCTAGCTGTACTAATATTTTTCCTTTCTTAGATGTTGCAAAATGTTTACTCATATTGCAACAGCAGATGAGAATCTTTTTGAGTTGTTTTAATAGCCATCTTCTTGTACTCAGCAAAATAACTTCTGAAGGGCTCAGCTTCATGGCACTGTCATTATTTATTTATTTAACTTTTTTTTTTTTGTAGAGACAAGGTCTTGCTATGTTGCCCAGGCTGGTTTTAAATACTTGGTCTCAAGCAGTCCTCCTGCCTTGACCTCCTAAGTGCTGGGATTACAGCCGTGAGCCATCATGCCTGGCTCATGGCACTGTCATAAAGTTAGAAAGCAGTGGGTCCTGCATCTGGCCAACTTGGGTTTGAATGTTGACTATGCCACTTACTTGTTGTGTGATCCTAGGCAAATTACTTAACCTCTCATCTTGTCTCTCTAAGGACTAGAATTACTTTTTCATGGGCTTATTATAAGAATTACAGGAAGTAATACATTAAAAAATCCCTAATACATGCTTGGTGCATAGAAAACAGTAAGTCATTGGCTTTTGTTGTTTTTAGAAGAAAGGGAAAAGAATCTGGTAATAAACAGTGCAGAGAAAGGCAGCTCCTTAAAACTTGCTAATAGAACCACTGACCTCCAGTGGACAGAGAAGTGATAACAATAAACATTATTCCAAATGCAACACAAGTAGTCATAAAAGATGATGTTAAAAATATCAGGAAAAACTGGGCTTGTGGCTCAGCCTGTAATCCCGCGCTTTGGGAGGCTGAAGTGAGTGGATCGCCTGAGCCCACAGGTTTGAGACCCACCCGGACAACTCGGCGACACCTCATCTCTACAATAAATTAAAAAAAAAATTAGCCGGGTGTGGTAGCATGTGCCTGTAGTTCCAGTTACTTGGAAGGCTGAGGCAGAAGGATCCCCAGAGACCAGCAGGTCGGGGCTGCAGTGACCGGGAGCGGCCACTGCACTCCAGTCTGGGCGACAGAGTGAGACTCCAATTAAAAAAAAAAAAAAAAATCAGGAAAATGAGTCAGGTGATGTGGCTTACACTTATAATCGCAGCACTTTAAAGACTGAGGCAGAAGAACTGCTTGAGTCCAGGAGTTCAAGACCAGAATAGGCAACATAGTGAGACCTTGTCTCTACAAAAAAAAAAATTAGCTAGGCGTGGTAGCACGTCTGTAGTCCTAGCTACTCAGGGGTCTGAGGCAGGAGAACTGCCTGAGCCCAGGAAGTTGAGGCTGTGGTAAGCCGCGAGCATGCCACTGCATTCCAGCCTGGGTGACAGAGTGAGACCCCAACTCAAAAAAATTTATGAAGTGGGGATAAGTTTGGCAAAGGATGTGCAGTATCTATATGCTGAAAACTACAAAACACTGATGAGAGAAATAAAAGTCCTAAATAAATGGAGAAGTATATTATGTTCATGGATTGGAAGACTCAATATTGTTAAGATGTCAACTGTCTTCAAGTTGATTTATTGACTTACTGTAATATTGATTAAAAAATCCTGGTGTTTATTTTTCACCAAAGAAGATACACAGATGCAAATAAACACATGAAAAGATGCTCAACATTATTAGGGAAATGTAAACTAAAACTACAATGATATACTACTTCACACCTATTAGAATGTCTGAAGTTTAAAAAGACTGACCATACCAAGTGTTGGCAAGGTTGTGTTACAACTGGAACACTAGTACCCTATTGATGGGACTGTAAAATGGTACAACTACTTTGGAAAAGTTTCTCAGTTTCTTAAAATGTTAAATATATACCCACTATACGACCCAGCCAAAGCATATGTTCATAGCAGTTTCATTTGTAATAGTCCAAAACATCTCAAATGTCCATCATGAAGTACATGGGTAAACAAACTGTAGTAAGTCCATACAACGGAATACTACTCAGCAATTAAAATAAATGAACGACGGATACATACAACACAGATGATCCTCAAAATAATAATGCTGAGTGAAAGAAGCCAGACAAAAAAGAGTAAATATTATATGATTTTATTTATATATAATTCTAGGAAATGCAAACTAGCCTATAGTGACAGAAAATAGTTGACTGAGGAACAGAAGGAGATTACAAAGAAGTGTAAGAAAAATTTTTGGGGGTAAGTGACATGTTCACTGTCTTAATTGTGGTGATGGTTTCACTGGCATATATCCAAATATATCAAATTGTGTATCTCAAGTATGTGCAATCTATTGTATGTCAATTATACCTCAGTAAAGCTGTTTAAAAATATCAATAAAGCTTGGTGATGTATTACTTGAAGATGCTACAAGCCCATTAATTATATTGGAAATATGACATTCAATGATGATTCAACAGATGCTTAAAAAAGGGGAGTACACAGCAGTTAAAAGGAATCATGAAGAAAATGAGAGGAATAAAGAATAACCCACACAGAAAGGGAGTACGGCAAAGAGCAGACACATCTGGGTTCAAATACCAGCTCTCCTCACTTTCAAGTAGCATGCCCTCAGGCAATGCTTCCAAGTCTATCTTCTTACCTGTAAATACACTCAGGATTCTTGTGCTCATTCAGATGATATACAAATGTGCCTGACACAGTTGCTGGTACATGATATATCCTTTATCAGTCTGAACTCCCTCCTTTTAGAGGTAGTTTAAACTTAGCTGGTAGACCTGGAAGTACACTGTTTATCTTGAGGTTCAGATGAGTACTTTTGGACATGTACTATGTATAAGGAACTGTGTCAGGCATGTTAATTGTTATTATGGCTATGCAGAAAGTCAAAGAACATAATGTAACTGGAGATACTTCTTCTAGAGGTGAAACGCTCTACATCTTTTGGTCTTGACTGTCACTAAGTACAGTGTGGCTGGTCTCTCAGTCTGTGAACACCAACTCAATAGACATACTCAGCTTGGTAATTTTCAGCACCTAGCAAAGGGTCTTATGAGTAGTGCAGGCTCAATACATGCTTATTGAATTGAATTAAGCTAATCCTGCTAGGAATTTGAAATGTCAGTTTTGCTAAAAGTGTGGGCATTTTGAGTCTGGAGTTTAGTTCAATAAAGAGACCACTGCCCATTTGGAAATATAAAATAAATACAAAAGCAACTGAAGATTTTTGCAGGCGCAGTATTATTTTGAATGGTTTACATTTATTTCACTACAAAAATCATTATTTTTTTCTTGGGAATTAACTCAAGCCAACAAACATTTTCATATTTTGAAAACAAAGTCCACTAGACTGCAAGGACTATTAGGCAGTATTGAGGCAGCTGGCAACCAAACTACCATCCCAAAAGGTTAAAAATATTCAATCTCCTGGCCTTTCAATCACATTATTCAACATGGTCTTTATAATGAGTGGAGTTAGAATTTATTTCTGTGCTCATACTTTTAAGAAGTCTGTACAACAGTGGAGGCTGTCGGTTTGCCTTTGTATAATAGTTGGGGGAAGTGGCTGAAGACAAGGAAATGATGTGAACACCGTTAGCCATAGTGTGAAAATCTGAGAAATAAAAGAACAGAGAGAATAAAAATAAGCTAATCTCCAACAAAGGACTAGATATCTTTGTCCCCATCATCCCACTTTTGAGAATCTGTATTACAGAAAAATTCCTAATATAGAAGAAAGAAATGTGTATAAAAATGTTTTTCAGAGTATTTTTTAAAGTAGTGAAATCTAGAGACAATCTAAATATTGAACCCATAAGATAATAGTTAAATAAATTATGGTACACTTTCCTGATGCTACAAAGGAATTAAAATGATTATAAAGATCATCCAGCAACATCGAATGTTAGATGAAAAACTATGCAAAATGAACTTTATTATGATAAATATGTTAAGAAGGGAATAGTAGAAAGAGGAAGGAATGCATACCAAAATATTATGTGGAAATACCATGAATATATACAATTTTTACTTGTCAGTTAAAAAAATAAATAGAAAAAGAGGAAGGAAATACACCAAATTGCTAACTGTGGTGATATAAGGATAGAGTTATCAATCATTTTCTCTATGTATTTTCCAATTTTTTTGTAATCTAGCTATGTAATCTTTTCCATTGTAAAATTAATATAATTTCAAAAGTTAGGTGGTCAAGTGGGTATGGTTTTGAGTACGTGAAGCAGGACAGTAAGAGAAGGGAAGCTGAGTGGCACAGGCTAGCTGGGTCACTGGCAGTAATCCAACACCAGGAGCAGTGTGCGGGCTCTGGTTACCAGCAACTGAGTAAATGTGTTGATAGATTGCTCTCCTTTTTAAAAAATGCTGCTATATTCTGTGATTCTTTTCTTTTTTTCTTCTATCCTATATTCTGCACCACAGCATGATATAGAAGGCAAAAGTTAATACCCAAATAAGCATAGTTCCTTCCTATTCTATAAGGTAAGTAGCCTGTATATTTTTGAAACATTTATCTTCCATAAGGCACTTTTCAGTTACACTGTTAATGTCTAACAGTAGTATTAATCATGTTTTCCAGATGACTAATGCTTTTGTTGGCATCTATAATGGAAGAAACAATTTAGTCCCCAGAATGTGTATTTTTGCTTCATGTTCCTCAGCCAGCCAACTGTCATGTAAAGAGATGCAACCCTCTAAATTATTTCAGTGCTGTTATTTAAAAACAGATTAAATAAATATTGGCACCTAATTAAGCTATTTTGTGCCTACATCTCTCCTTTATTTATATTGTTAGTAGATCTTCTACAAAATAAAATCTCTTAGTTGAAAGACACAGGCTCTATAAGACTGACTACAGGGAAGGAAAAAGGGGGGATGGGATTGCAAAACGTTCCCTTCTCAGAGGACATGATATGTTTCTAGATGAGCTGATGGTTTTGGACAGGTCTCAAAAATACCTGATTTACTCCACACTTACTCCAAGCCACATCTACTAAGCCACATGTACTAAGTACATCTTCATTCCCTTCCTTCACCCTTGTAAGCCCCCCCCTTTTAAAATCTCCTGTTAAAATTCTTTAAGGACCATCTCAAATGACATGTCCCTCACGGGGCAAACTTCCTTTCCTATTCTTCTAGCTGATATTGAGCTTTTCTGATAACATTTCAAAGAATCATGCAATTTTGAAGCTGGGGGGGATCTCAGAGTCTTTTAATCTAACTTTTAGAAACCCAAGAGAAGTGGTTGTTTCCAAGGTGTGCTGACGAATCAGAAGTAAGCAATTTCAAGTTTGCCACACAGTAGCCTAGTCATCCAATCTGTAAGTACTCTGAGGAGAGATCAAGTCTTGTTCATTTCCCATATATCCAGGAAGTAAGCCTGACGACATGTTCCAGCTCAGTTGATTTGGCTAGAAAAGGTACTGCCGTAGAAGCCAAAGGCAAGTGTGCCTGAAATTTGCTGTGATCAAGAACTCTACAAGAGAACAATCTGAAGAAGAGGGAATTATGACTTTTAAAAGATTCAACAGGAAGAGATATTCCATGATATGGAACATCTCTGTTCTAATGAAAACAGGGCAAGTGCATTACCTCCAAAGTCAAGTGGGTGAAATATACTCCCCCCAGCTGGATTATCATTAACAGTGAAATAAAAATAAACTTTCAATAGATTGTTTTTCCTTAAAATGTACACCCACGCACAATGCTTTTTAAATGTACAAGTGTATTCCCATTAGAAAATCACAATGTTATGTGAAAAAACTGATAAAGATTTCAGGAATGTTTAAAAAAACTTTGGCCATTTTCTCTATCAAGGATTCCTTATATCTGAAGAGTAAAAGCATTTTAAAGAGGCACTATGGAAACAGTGGGAAGCTGAATAAGACTAGAGTTTCAGCTTTTAGTTTGCTACTGTTGTATTCCCCCATTCATCCATTTCTTCCTTCGACAAATATTTATTAAGTATCTACTATGTGCCAGACACTTTGCTATACAGAGCAGTGAACCAGGCAGATATGGCAATTACATTTTACAGAAGAAGACAGACAATAAATAAAAGAAAAGTAAAGAAGACAAGTTCAAATTGTAATATAAATCATTAAGGAAATAAACATGATGTTAGGGAGTGAAGCCTGGGAGGTGGCAGTAGGAATTACCTTAGTCGGACAGCTACACATCACAAATCCACTTATGAAATATCAGGCAAATCACAGAACCTTTCCGGTACTCAGATTGCCAATATGAGAAACTAAGGTTGAACCAGAGGACATTAGAATGGAAAGAGCCCTTGGACTTGAAGTAAGAAAACTTCAGCTGCATCCTGACCTTGTCTGTAAGACCCTACCTGCATTATCTCTCTGTGAGGAGAGTGTAAAAGCTGTTAGGAACTGAAATCACCTTCAGACTAAGACCACACAATAAGAATGTTTCCTTTGCTTCTTTAAGGTTTTGTATAATTCTCTAGATGTTTATTTTCATTTTCACTAGAGAAGACCTCTGAAGACTTCAGAAACACTAGATTGTTTTCTATTCTCCTACTTTCAAATAAGAAGTATGTTTAGACCAGGTGTGATGGCTCATGTCTATAATCCCAGCACTTTGGGAGGCCGAGGTAAGAGGATTGCCACTTGAGCCCAGGAGTTTGAGACCAGCCTGGACAACATAGCGAGACCTCATATCTACAAAAAATAAAAATAATTAGCCAGCACAGTGGCATATACCTGTATTTCCAGCTACTTGGGAGGCTGGGGTGGAAGGATTGCCTGAACCCAGGAGGTTGAGGCTACTATGAGCTATAATCATGCCACTGTACTCCATCCAGCTTTGGAGACAGATCCTGACTCAAAGAAAAAAAAAAAAAAAGAACCGTATTTACTCCATGAATGGGATAATGAGTTTGGTAGACAGGCACTGACAACCCAATTAGTGATAATATATTCTTTGTTGCACTACACAAAAACCAACACTGATTTTTTTTCTCTCTTTTCCTATAATAAGTTTAAATCAATTAGTGAAAGATTGAAGAAAAAAAATCCTAATCACTAGCATATCATTATCTTTTTAAAAAAATTGGCTATTATTACATTTGGCTGTAGTTAAAGAACAGCAACCTTCAATGAAAATTAGATCATATCCAAGAAAAGAAATCGTACCGAGTGTAAAGTGCCATTACTGGTCACTGCAGGAGGGCGGGCCCATCGCTCATTTTCCAATTCTTCCATGACTTGGTTCATGGCACTCTTTAGCCACGTGTCCACAGAAACACCAATCTGTTTTAGCAGGTCCAGCCGGGCTTCAGCTTTCAACTTAATTATCTAAGAGAACCAAGAAAACAGTCAGAAACCAAGGCACTTTTCTCAAATTAATGAAATTACTCACAATTTATTAATTAGAGCAATCTTAATATTCACAAGAAATTCTTCTGTGGCATGGATGCTAATTTTTTACCCAGAGGGAGGGGAAAAGAGGGAGGAGAGGAGGGAGGAGCAGGGAGGGAGAGAGAATACAAATACAAGAATAGCAATCAGGGCCTCCTGACAATGGCAAGCAGCATACTTGCATTTTGACAAGAACACAGAACTGATGATACATCCAGTATAACTTATAAACAGGAACAGACAAATGTGCCATAAAGTCTCTTTCTTTTTCTGTTAATAAGAATATGCAACAGAACATCCTGAAACGCAGCATTTTCATTACCAGTCTAACCCATCTCAACTTTTTCTTCTCCTCAATAATCCATCTTTTATAGTCTGTGAATGACCTCATCATGTCACTCCCCTGCTTAAAAACTTCCATGATCAAATTATTTCGGCCTGGTAGTGGAAACTACTCAGAGAGGCTGAGAGGAGGAACTCCTGAGCCCAGGAGGTTGAGGCTGTGGTGAGTTGTGATTGTGTCCCTGCACTCTAGCCTGAGGGACATAGTGAGACTCTGACTCTAAAACAACAACAACAACAACAACAAGCCAACTGAACACAAAAAACTTCCATTAATTAATTCTTAACCAGGAATAAAATATCTTTCACAATTGGGCTTTCTTTCCACACACCCTATGCTTCCACACCACTGTCCTATTTACTGTCCCTCCAACATATCATGTGTTCTCAAGTCTTTGTTTGTGCCAGTCCCTCTGTGGATAATGCCTCTACATTGCTTTCTGATGCCTTGTGAGCTCTTATCTTTTGAGGGTCAGTTCAAATCTTATCCTTTCTACAAAGATTTTCCTAAGTAGTTCTTCTTCCTTAGGCAGTTAATCACTCCCTTCTCTCTGTTCTTAAAGCACTGTATGTAGATCTAATTATAATGTGATAGGCGTTAAGTTATACTTAGCTATTTAACTAAGTGTATCTTTTTTTTTTTTTTTTTGAGTTGGAGTCTCACTGTCCCCCAGACTGGAGTGCAGTGGCCGTTACCGGCCACTGCAGCCTCGACCTGCTCTGGTGATCCTTCCGCCTCAGTCTTCCACGTAGCTGGAACTATAGGCACACGCTACTACGCTCGGCTATTTTTTTTTTTTGTAAATTTATTGTAGAGATGAGGTCTTGTCAAGTTCCCAGGCGGGTCTCGAACCCATGGGCTCAGGCAATCCATTCACCTCAGCCTCCCAAAGCACGGGATTACAGGCTGAGCCACCGAGCCCAGCTAAGTGTATCTTTTTTATATAACTAGGGGATCCCTTAGGACTAAAGCACTGATACTCAATGCTATTCTCCTGTTGTGTGTTCAGTAACATTTTTTTTTTTAAAGAGTATCACTTCAACTGCTTTTTCAAGGAAAGTATTTTACTTTGAATAGACATAACTACCACTTCAGTTGAAATTAACCTTGAAAGATTGCCATTCAATGACACTGAGTTATTAACAACTGTTTCTCTTTAATAATAATTAATTTAAACAGTTTCTCTTTAATAATTCTAACATTCTTGTTCTTCAGCACATGCTTAAAGAACTTCCCCTCTGACTTGGCTGCCTTTGTTGGTAAACTTGTTTATCAACAGTAATGTTTTTTTGCTTTTAAATTATGATGCAGCTGTCAGAAATAGTATGAATCCGAATAAAAAGTTTCTATTTTCCAAATTCTGGAAAGGGAATGATTACCTGTTTTTTAGTCCTTGTTCCATAAGTCATAAGCAAGAAACTATAGAATCAGTTTTAAACCTGTCCTGGCTGGGTTTGGTGGCTCATGCCTATAATCCCAGCACTTTGGGAGGCTGAGGTGGGAGGATTGTTTGAGCCCAGGAGTTCGAGACCAGTCTAAGCAACATAACAAGCCCTCATCTCTACACAGAAAAATTAAAATAAAAAAAAATTAGCTGGGCATGGTGGCATGTGCCTATAGTCCCAGCCGCTCAGGAGGCTGAGGTAGGAGAATTGCTTGAGCCCGGAGATCAATGCTACTGGGAGCCATGATCATGCTACTGCACTGTAGTCTGGGCAACAGAATGAGACCTTAAATCGTAAAACAAAACAACCCTCCCCTTAAAACCCGTCCCAATCAAACAGTAACTGCTTTGCTCCAACAGCCACACATCTGAAAGTCAGCCAATCAGTGATAGCTCCATGTTTCTGAAAGGCCGACAATTAACTGCAGCCTCCCTCCAGTAATCATGTTTCTACTCCTGCTTCTGACAATCCTCCAACCTCTAAACACTATAGCTAAAAGTGAGTCAATCCCTAAAACATTCGTTTTGAAAATATGCCAATCCCTGACAGTCAAGTTTCTCAAAACCCTATATAATCAGCTCTTGCTTTGTTCAGAGAAAATGTCTTTTGTAAGTATCAATCTTTTCGCTTAGCAAGAATGATGGTCTCTTCCTCAACATTTAAGGTGCCTGTGTTAATTTTGAGGACCCGCACTTGGTGGCTTTCTGCGGACTCTTAGAAAAACAAGTACACTCACTAAGCCCTTTTGGTACATAATTCTGATTCCCTTCTGGATTCTCTGCTTGGGAGTTGGTATCAAAAACATATGTGTTGTAACTTGTTTCACTTGTGTTTTCTTTGCTAAATTAATTTTGTTATCTATATAAATTTGTTATCTATATAGATTTTTTAAAATTGGCATACAATTCACCTACATAAAATTCACCATCTTAACCATTTTAAGGAGCATAATTTCAATGGTTTTGGGTATCCCACAGACACAAGGTTTTAGATACTAGAGTTTACACAGATATTAGAGTTTTGGGCTTAGAGTCACCCAATTTGGTAAGTTCTCTTGCAAAAATCTGCTTATTCTTTTTCTTCCTTTTTGAGTTGGAGTCTCACTCTGTTGCTCAGGCTGAAGTGCAGTGACACACTCATAGCCACCCCAGTGTCAACCTGCTGGGCTCCGGTAATCCTTCTGCCTCAGTCTTCCAAGTAGCTGAAACTATAGGCGTGCATTACCACGCCTGGTTAATTTTTTATTTATTGTAGAGATGAGGTCTTGCCAAGTTGCCTGGGCTGGTCTCATGCCCACGGGCTCAGACAATCTACTCACCTCGGCCTCCTGAAGTGCTGGGATTACAGGTTGAGCCACTGGGCCCGGTCTACTTATTCTTTTGATAAATTCTTTTTTTTTTTGGTAATAGCTTTACTGGAAACCATATAATCCACCATTTCAAGTCTGTAATTCAATGGTTTATATAGTATATTCATAGTTACATGCACTCATCACCATAGTCAATTTTAGAACATCTTATCACCTCCAAGAGAAACTCCCCAACATTTAGCTACTGATTCCCATGTCCCCGTTCCCTGTAGCCCTGACAACTGCTAGTTTACTTTCTGTCTCTACAGATTTACCTATTCTGGACATTTAATATATATGAAATCATATAATATGTGGTCTTTTTGTGATTAGCTTTTACTTTGCATAATGTTTTCAAGATTCATCCATGTTGTAACACATATTAGTATTTAATTCCCTTTAATGGGCCAAATAGTACTCTATTGTATGGATATACCACTTTTGTTTATCCATTTGTCAGTTGATGAACATGTAGGTTGTCTATTTTTTGCTTATTAGGAATAATATTGCTATAGACATTCATGTGCAAGTTATGGTATAGACAGATGTTTTTATTTCTCTTGGGTATGTTCCTAGGACTGGTGTTGTTGGATAAAAAAATAATGCTAAGTTTAACCAGTTAGGGAAATGTCAGGCTGTTTTTCAAAGTGACTGCACTATGTGATCCCACTAGCAGGGTATGAGGATTTCTCCACATCCTGGCAAACATTTATTAATACCTGTCTTTTGATACTATCCTTTCTAGTGAGTGTGAAGTGATATCTCACTGTGGTTTTGTTTGCATTTTCTTGATGACTAACAACATCAAACACTTTTTCATGTGCTTTTTGGTCATTTGTACATCTTTTTTGGAGAAATGTCTGTTAGATCCTTTACCCATTTTTTAAGTTGGGTTGTCTTTTTATTTTGTCTTTGTCTTTTCATTGTAAGAGTTTTCACATATTCTAGAAATAAGTCTTTTATCAGATACATGGCTTGCAGATATTTGTTTCTCATTCTGTGGGTTGTCTTTCATTTTCTTGATACAGTAGTATCCTGTGAAGCGTGAGAGTTTTAATTTCGATGAAGTTCAATTTATCTAGTTTTTCTCTTGCTGCTTGGGCTTTTGGTGTCATATCTAAGAAACGAATCCAAGATCACAATGGTTTTCTTGTAAGAGTTTTATAGCTTTAATTGTTACATTTAGGTGTGTGTTTTGAGTTAATTTTTGTATATGTTGTGAGATTGGAGCTGTTAAAATACTTGGGAGGTCATTAAATTGCAGCAGCTCCAGCATCCTAGATTCCTAGGTAAGCAAACCCAAATCCAACTCAGTGTAAACAGTAAAATGAAACTTAAGCTTAACCCATCAAAAACTGCCAACTTCCTTCTAACTAAGGGCCTTCTACTGAAATGACCCAAACAAGACTACTGCTCCACTTTAACCAATCAAATGTTCTCTTTGCTTTGGTTAACTCTTAAAAGCCTTCCTCTTGTCTTCCGTTGGCAGAGTCCTGAACTGCAAACAGACTGACACTGCCTAATTTCTGAACTGAAATACTAAATTTTAATGTGCCTTAGTTTATTTTTTAACAGGGTCAAACCTCATTTTTTTGTATATGGATATCCAGTTGTACCAGTAACATTCTAGTATGTATTTTATTTAATTAATTTTTTAAAATTCTAATTCTAGTATGCATTTTATTATTTATTTATTTTTTGAGTCAGAGTCTCACTCTGTCACCCAGACTGGAGTGCAGTGGCCGCTCCCAGCCACCGCAACCTTGATCTGCTGGGCTCCGGCGATCCTTCTGCCTCAGCCTTCCAAGTAGCTGGAACTACAGGCGCGCGCTACCATGCCCGGCTTGCTTATTTATTTATTTATTTATTGTAGAGATGAGGTCTCGGCAACGAGCTCAGGCAATCCACTCACCTCACCCTCCCAAAGCGCTGGGATTACAGCCTGAGCCACCAAGCCCGGCTTCTAGGATGCATTTTAAAGCAATGCACTTTTTTTAAAAAAAGAGTGAACCAACAAGCTCTTTATTGAAAATCATAAATGTGAGTCATTTAACTACTGAAGCAGAGAAAAGAGAAAGAAGTGTTTAGTATATTCTATTTTCTTAACTCCATGAAATCTCATCTTCCTAAGATTTATTTTCGTTAGTACTTTACCAAACAACTGATGAACATAGTATTTACAAACTTAGATTTAAACTACAGTTCCAGAATTAAACACTACTATCTTCCTTTTGGAGTTTCAGCTATTGTATTTTAAAAATTGCGTAAAAGCAGAATTTTCCATTGTTTTCAAATGAATTTTCATGATTTGCTGACTGATTAAAAATTTTCAGAGCATAGCTCTCTGTAAACTTGATGGCATTCCAGATACTACTTGACCAAATCATTTTTGGAACCTTTAAAGAGACAGGGCTTTTTTGTTTTGTTTTCTTTTGTTTTGAGTTGGAGTCTCACTCAGTCACCCAGACTGGAGTGCAGTGGCCACTCCCGGCCACTGCAGCCTCGACCTGCTGGGGCTCCAGTGATCCTTCCGCCTCAGCCTTCCAAGTAGCTGGAATTACAGGTGCACACTACCACGCCCAGCTAATTTTTTGATTTATTGTAGAGTTGAGGTCTCACCAAATTGCCCAGGCAGGTCTCGACCCCGCGGGCTCAGGCAATCCACTCACCTCAGCCTCCCAAGGTGCGGGATTACAGGCTGAGCCACCGAGCCTGGCTGAGACAGGGTTTTTTAAAATAATGTTTTAAAAATCCAGATATTTTAGGACACATAATCACAGTATATAGAGACAGTCAACTATATCTCAATTTTAGTACAAAATTTAACATAAGCTCATCCAAGTGTTAAGCTATAGTTGAATCTATAAAATTTTTTGATGGTTTAGATGGTTTTAAACTCTGTAAATCTAATTTGGACTTGATAGATTTGCCATCAAAATATCTTTTCTCTAAGGACAAGGACTGTGTTTCGTACTACTATTTAGGACAAAGCCTTATTTATATTAGGGAATCAATAATGGCAGAAAATAATATTTGCTACTCTTTCTTTGGTGTCTTAACAAAACCACTTCAAACAACTTTTATCACATGCACCAGGAACTAGATGATTACATTATAGATGAGAACAATGATTTAATCAAGATCATATCAACTGTGGCAAATTGTTATATTATAAATGGTTCCCTAAGAATCATGCTTCTTGGTATATGCATACGTCCCTTTCTACCTTGATTCTGGGCTTGTCCATGTGATTTGCTTTGGCTAACAGGACATTCACAAATTTGATGGAAGCAGAGGCTTCTTAGGAAGTGCTATTCAAACGTCACTTCTTAGAATATGCTGCCACTAGGTTGGGGAAGCCTGGCTTAATCTATTTGGAGATGAAAGACTACACACAGGGAAACGGCCTAGTCATTCCAGCTGAACCCGGCCCTCCAACTGACCTAGCTGAACTCAGCTACTTGAATAATCTCAGGCAAAACAGCAACGGAAATGCACAGCCAAAAGCCAGAATGGTGATAGATAACCAACCATTGCTGTTTTTGCCATAAAGTATGGGGAGATTTTTCAAAGGCAGCAACAGATTACTGTGTTTGAACAATGTACTCTTCAAATATTTGGGTATTTTCTAGGTATTTTTCTGTTGTTGATTTTTAATTTAATTCTAACTGGTCAAAGAACTTACTGTACATGATTCAACTTATTTTAAACTTATTGCGGGGGGGGTGGAGGGGAAACACCAATAAGCATACCTGATATCGAACCAGCAAAGTAGGGACCAACAGGAGGCCCAAACATTTTAATTGGAAATATCAATATGAACATTATCTTAAAAAGTCTTAAATTCCTAGTGCTAACAACAAAGAAGGGATAAGAAATAGGTGATAAATTATAGCAATAAGAACCTTCACAGCTCAGGTCTTGGTGTCTAAATATCATTCTCTGTCAAAAGAAATCGGAACTCCTTGGAGAAATGGCTCATTCTAAACCTAGGTAGGAAAAATATAAGGTGAGCCTATGACAGCTTGTTGTGCCAGAAAGAAAGTATTCAAAGATTAATAGGGACAATGTCAAAATGACATAGACATCAGAATGAATAGGTTCCCAATTTTAGATAATATGGGGCCAAGTTTAGATAATATGGGACCTTAAAAATGACAGCTGAAACTTATAAGACACTAACTGGATTAAAAATCCACAACAAGTTGAAAATATATCAGGTGTGACTCCATAAGGAGAAGCAACGAATAACTACTGGGAAAAGAACATCTATAGTAGAGCTGTGAACTGAAAAATTCCTAGAGCTTGTACAGGGTTGAGATATATTGTAGTTCTATCCAGCCAGAGTTGAGAACTTGTTGGTTACCAATGGCATTAATAGTAGGGCTAATTTAGCTCTACTAGAAAGGCTACTCTAGATCAACCCAAATAAAGCATAAAAACTAGCCTCAAAATGATCAAGTTGATCTGCAAGTAACTAACCTAGTAGGCAAAACAAAACTCAGTAGTTTTAAGAAGAAAAAAAGACACTTAATGACCAAACATTCACAATTTATAAACTTAGTACAAATTTAGAAGGAATTTGAAAAGGATAAAACATAAGGTGAGCCCATGACAGCTTGTTGTGCTAGAAAAAGAAAGCGTTTAAAGATTAATAGAAATGCCGCCCTTGGTGGCTCAGCCTGTAATCCCGCACTTTTGGGAGGCTGAGATGAGTGGATTGCCTGAGCCCGTGGGTTCGAGACCCGCCTGGGCAGCGAGACCTCATCTCTACAATAAATAAAAAAATCAGCCAGGCGTGGTAGCGCATGCCTGTAATTCCAGCTACACGGAAGGCTGAGGCGGAAGGATCGCCGGAGCCCAGCAGGTCGAGGCTGCGGTGGCTGGAAGCAGCCACTGCACTCCAGTCTGGGCGACCGAGTGAGACTCCAACTCAAAAAAAAAAAAAAAAAAAAAAAGATTAATAGGAACAACCAAGAGAAAAATCAGTCAATATAAAGCGAAATGACAGAGATGATGGAATGAGTAGAAAAGAACTTTAAAGTTGCTTTTTAAAATATATTTAAGAATTTGAAGGAAAACATGAAGATAAATAGGAGTGAACTGGGAGAGATAAAGAAGAACCAAATAGAACTTATAGAGCTGTACATATAATATCTGAAATAAAAATCCACAAGATGTACTTAATAGAAGATTATACACAACAGAAGAAACCATCAATGAGCTCTAATAAATAGTAATAGTAACTCATCAAACTGAGACTGTGATTAAAAAACAAGGCTGGATAAAAATGTGTGGAATGACCTTTGTATGTGATATGTAGGACAAAACCAAATGATCTAATATTTATGTAATTGAAGCCACAGAAAAGGAGGGTATAGAAGATATTTAAATAATGGCAGACTATTTCTTAAATTTGATACAAAATAGGAACCAAGAGAACCAGGAAGTATAGTAAACACCATACAAAATAAACATAAAGAAAACCAAGATAAGGAACATTATAACCAAGCTGTTAAAAACCTGGGTTAAAGAGAAAAATCTTAAAAGCATGTAGGGAAACGAAGCTAATAATAATAGATGATCACTCATCTGAAACAAGGCAAGCCATAGACAAGGAAACAATATATTTGAAGTGGTGAAAGGAAAAACAAAACAAAAATCCCTATCAACTTAAAAAGGACATTATAAGACAGACAAAAGATGAGAAAATTCATGCTACCAGAACTATACAACAAAAAATGTTGAAGGAAGTACATTAGCTTATTTAAAAGATAAATGATAATGATGAATTGTTATATTTGTGACATAAGTGAAATGTATAATAACAGACAAAAAAGAGGATATGAAAATACATTTTAAGATTCTCATACACTGGGGTGCCAAAAAAATGTATACATATTCACTCAAAAGATAGTGTTAATTGAATAAATGCTAGCATCACCATATGACAGGGAGGACAGTAGAACTGGCCAGTGTAACCATCAACTAAGTGTGACTTGCTATTGGTATATATTATTACAATTTCAATACAGTTTTTTCCTTTCTTAAAATGTGTTTACTCTTTTTGGTACCCTCTGTATGTGGAGTGATACAATATTTGAAGGCAGAATCACAGTAAATTAAATATGCACATTGTAAACTCAAGATTAACGATAAAAATAAACAAAAAACTCAAGGGAAAGAATAAAAAAGACCACAAGCCATATCACTAAATTAAATTTATATTTAATCATATTAAATATAAATAATCTAAACACTCTAATTGACAGAGAATAATGGTCAGATTGAAAAAATAAAGTGTACTTGATCTCAAACCAGGTGAAGCAGGGACCAAAGGAAAGCCCAAACTACCTGTAGGATAACCACTTATGTATCTAATACTGAAGTGTACCCCACATCTTTAAAATTAAAAAAAAATTTTTTTAAAACAAGCCTGAACCATACACTGTCTACAAGACAGACATTTTAAACACAAAGTCAGGTCGAAAGTAAAATGACAGAAAAAGATACAAAATGTACTAACTTACTGATTACAAATAAAATCATATATGATATTAGAATATAGTTTAAATGGAATAATGAGGGAACCAACAGTGTATCATATCAAAATTGGTGGAATGCAGTTGGAAATTTATCATTGATATGATACACTGTTGGTGCTTAGAGGAAAAAGAAGAAAAGATTAATATCAAGGACCTAAGCATCCATCTTAAGAAGCTATGGTTAAAAAAAAAACCTGAATTAAGTAGATAAAGGAAATAGTACATACAATAAAAATCAATGAAATATAAAAAAGAATAAACAAAAATCAATGAAACAAAAAGATGATTCCTTGAAAAGATCAAAATAACTGATAAATCTCAAAAAGACTAATCAATAAAAAGAGAAGATAAAAATCAGCAGTATCAAGAGTTAAAGATAGGACATCATTACAGACCCCATAGACTTTAATTAGATATTATGAGCAAGAGTTTGTGACCAGCCTAGGTAACATTGTGAGATCTTATCTCTACAAAAAATACAAACATTAGCTGGGTGTGAAGGCATGCACTTATAGTCCCAGCTAATTGAAAGGCTGAGGTGAAAGGATTGCTTGAGCCCAGGAGTTCAAGGCTACAGTGAGTCAAGGTCATGCCACTGGACTCCAGCCTGGACAAGAGAGGCTGGACTCCAGCTGGGCAAGAATTTTGTCTCAAAATCCTTAATAACATATTAGCCAACAGAATAGAATAGTACATAAAAAGGATATATGATCAAGTGAGATTTGTCCTGGAAATGTAAGGCTGGCTTAACATTAGAAAATTAGTCAATATAATTTACTATATAAAGAGAATAAAGAAAAAAATGAAATGATTGTCTAAACAGACATAGAAAAGGCACTTGACAACATTTAGTACCTGTATTCAAGGCAAACAAGCAAAACATTTTCCCAATTTGATAAAGGATATTTACAAAAATTTAGAGCCAACATTATAGTTAATGATGAAAAGTCTAAATGTTTCTGCCCATATCAGAAAAAAGGCAAGGATGCTGGTGCTTACCATTTCTATTCAATATTCTCTTACTAAAAGGCCTAGCCAGTGAAATGATGCAAGAAAAATAAATAAAAGGCAAACAGACTAGAAACGAAGAAGTAAAATTGCCTTTATTGGTAAACAACACAATCATATACATAGACTATCTTAAGGAATCTACCAAAAATCCATAAGAACCAACATTTTTGCCTTTATCATTTGAAAGTGTTTATGTTAGCCGGGCTCGGTGGCTCAGCCTGTAATCCCGCGCCTTTGGGAAGCTGAGGTGAGTGGATTGCCTGAGCCCGCGGGTTCGAGATCCGCCTGGGCAGCGAGACCTCGTCTCTACAATAAATCAAAAAA